>NW_027064453.1:0-26198 GCF_032884065.1 Artemia franciscana
TATTGAATAGTGAAAAAGTCTTTTCTAAAATGACGTCTTGCATATGACTCATAGAAATAGTAGATAGACTAGCTAGAATCAATAGATTAGAATTCTAGAACCATATGCAAGACGTCACATACGAACTAGTACTATTCTATTGATTCTATTAGAATCAAACAGAAAGTTTGATTCTAGATTCAAATAGATTTGAATCTATTTATTGAATAGTGAAAAAGTCTTTTCTAAAATGACGTCTTGCATATGACTCATAGAAATAGTAGATAGACTAGCTAGAATCAAAACTTTCACTGTTCTATCTACTATTGATTCTAGCTGGTCTAGAATCAATAGATTAGAATTCTAGAACCATATGCAAGATGTCACATACGATCTAGTGCTATTCTATTGATTCTATTAGAATCAAACAGAAAGTTTGATTCTAGATTCAAATAGATTTGAATCTATTTATTGAATAGTGAAAGTCTTTTCTAAAATGACGTCTTGCATATGACTCATAGAAATAGTAGATAGACTAGCTAGAATCAATAGATTAGAATTCTAGAACCATATGCAAGACGAAACATACGAACTAGTGCTATTTTATTGATTCTATTAGAATCAAACAGAAAGTTTGATTCTAGATTCAAATAGATTTGAATCTATTTATTGAATAGTGAAAAAGTCTTTTCTAAAATGACGTCTTGCATATGACTCATAGAAATAGTAGATAGACTAGCTAGAATCAATAGATTAGAATTCTAGAACCATATGCAAGACGTCACATACGAACTAGTGCTATTCTATTGATTCTATTAGAATCAAACAGAAAGTTGATTCTAGATTCAAATAGATTTGAATCTATTTATTGAATAGTGAAAAAGTCTTTTCTAAAATGACGTCTTGCATATGACTCATAGAAATAGTAGATAGACTAGCTAGAATCAATAGATTAGAATTCTAGAACCATATGCAAGACGTCACATACGAACTAGTGCTATTTTATTGATTCTATTAGAATCAAACAGAAAGTTTGATTCTAGATTCAAATAGATTTGAATCTATTTATTGAATAGTGAAAAAGTCTTTTCTAAAATGACGTCTTGCATATGACTCATAGAAATAGTAGATAGACTAGCTAGAATCAATAGATTAGAATTCTAGAACCATATGCAAGACGTCACATACGAACTAGTGCTATTCTATTGATTCTATTAGAATCAAACAGAAAGTTTGATTCTAGATTCAAATAGATTTGAATCTATTTATTGAATAGTGAAAAAGTCTTTTCTAAAATGACGTCTTGCATATGACTCATAGAAATAGTAGATAGACTAGCTAGAATCAATAGATTAGAATTCTAGAACCATATGCAAGACGTCACATACGAACTAGTGCTATTCTATTGATTCTATTAGAATCAAACAGAAAGTTTGATTCTAGATTCAAATAGATTTGAATCTATTTATTGAATAGTGAAAAAGTCTTTTCTAAAATGACGTCTTGCATATGACTCATAGAAATAGTAGATAGACTAGCTAGAATCAAACTTTCACTGTTCTATCTACTATTGATTCTAGCTGGTCTAGAATCAATAGATTAGAATTCTAGAACCATATGCAAGATGTCACATACGATCTAGTGCTATTCTATTGATTCTATTAGAATCAAACAGAAAGTTTGATTCTAGATTCAAATAGATTTGAATCTATTTATTGAATAGTGAAAGTCTTTTCTAAAATGACGTCTTGCATATGACTCATAGAAATAGTAGATAGACTAGCTAGAATCAATAGATTAGAATTCTAGAACCATATGCAAGACGTCACATACGAACTAGTGCTATTTTGTGATTCTATTAGAATCAAACAGAAAGTTTGATTCTAGATTCAAATAGATTTGAATCTATTTATTGAATAGTGAAAAAGTCTTTTCTAAAATGACGTCTTGCATATGACTCATAGAAATAGTAGATAGACTAGCTAGAATCAATAGATTAGAATTCTAGAACCATATGCAAGACGTCACATACGAACTAGTGCTATTCTATTGATTCTATTAGAATCAAACAGAAAGTTTGATTCTAGATTCAAATAGATTTGAATCTATTTATTGAATAGTGAAAAAGTCTTTTCTAAAATGACGTCTTGCATATGACTCATAGAAATAGTAGATAGACTAGCTAGAATCAATAGATTAGAATTCTAGAACCATATGCAAGACGTCACATACGAACTAGTGCTATTCTATTGATTCTATTAGAATCAAACAGAAAGTTTGATTCTAGATTCAAATAGATTTGAATCTATTTATTGAATAGTGAAAAAGTCTTTTCTAAAATGACGTCTTGCATATGACTCATAGAAATAGTAGATAGACTAGCTAGAATCAAACTTTCACTGTTCTATCTACTATTGATTCTATTCTAGAACTAGAACATATGCAAGACGTCACATACGAACTAGTGCTATTCTATTGATTCTATTAGAATCAAACAGAAAGTTTGATTCTAGATTCAAATAGATTTGAATCTATTTATTGAATAGTGAAAAAGTCTTTTCTAAAATGACGTCTTGCATATGACTCATAGAAATAGTAGATAGACTAGCTAGAATCAATAGATTAGAATTCTAGAACCATATGCAAGACGTCACATACGAACTAGTGCTATTCTATTGATTCTATTAGAATCAAACAGAAAGTTTGATTCTAGATTCAAATAGATTTGAATCTATTTATTGAATAGTGAAAAAGTCTTTTCTAAAATGACGTCTTGCATATGACTCATAGAAATAGTAGATAGACTAGCTAGAATCAATAGATTAGAATTCTAGAACCATATGCAAGACGTCACATACGAACTAGTGCTATTCTATTGATTCTATTAGAATCAAACAGAAAGTTTGATTCTAGATTCAAATAGATTTGAATCTATTTATTGAATAGTGAAAAAGTCTTTTCTAAAATGACGTCTTGCATATGACTCATAGAAATAGTAGATAGACTAGCTAGAATCAAACTTTCACTGATTAGAATTCTAGAATCCATATGCAAGACGTCACATACGAACTAGTGCTATTCTATTGATTCTATTAGAATCAAACAGAAAGTTTGATTCTAGATTCAAATAGATTTGAATCTATTTATTGAATAGTGAAAAAGTCTTTTCTAAAATGACGTCTTGCATATGACTCATAGAAATAGTAGATAGACTAGCTAGAATCAATAGATTAGAATTCTAGAACCATATGCAAGACGTCACATACGAACTAGTGCTATTCTATTGATTCTATTAGAATCAAACAGAAAGTTTGATTCTAGATTCAAATAGATTTGAATCTATTTATTGAATAGTGAAAAAGTCTTTTCTAAAATGACGTCTTGCATATGACTCATAGAAATAGTAGATAGACTAGCTAGAATCAATAGATTAGAATTCTAGAACCATATGCAAGACGTCACATACGAACTAGTGCTATTCTATTGATTCTATTAGAATCAAACAGAAAGTTTGATTCTAGATTCAAATAGATTTGAATCTATTTATTGAATAGTGAAAAAGTCTTTTCTAAAATGACGTCTTGCATATGACTCATAGAAATAGTAGATAGACTAGGTAGAATCAAACTTTCACTGTTCTATCTACTATTGATTCTAGCTGGTCTAGAATCAATAGATTAGAATTCTAGAACCATATGCAAGACGTCACATACGAACTAGTGCTATTCTATTGATTCTATTAGAATCAAACAGAAAGTTTGATTCTAGATTCAAATAGATTTGAATCTATTTATTGAATAGTGAAAAAGTCTTTTCTAAAATGACGTCTTGCATATGACTCATAGAAATAGTAGATAGACTAGCTAGAATCAATAGATTAGAATTCTAGAACCATATGCAAGACGTCACATACGAACTAGTGCTATTCTATTGATTCTATTAGAATCAAACAGAAAGTTTGATTCTAGATTCAAATAGATTTGAATCTATTTATTGAATAGTGAAAAAGTCTTTTCTAAAATGACGTCTTGCATATGACTCATAGAAATAGTAGATAGACTAGCTAGAATCAAACTTTCACTGTTCTATCTACTATTGATTCTAGCTGGTCTAGAATCAATAGATTAGAATTCTAGAACCATATGCAAGACGTCACATACGAACTAGTGCTATTCTATTGATTCTATTAGAATCAAACAGAAAGTTTGATTCTAGATTCAAATAGATTTGAATCTATTTATTGAATAGTGAAAAAGTCTTTTCTAAAATGACGTCTTGCATATGACTCATAGAAATAGTAGATAGACTAGCTAGAATCAATAGATTAGAATTCTAGAACCATATGCAAGACGTCACATACGAACTAGTGCTATTCTATTGATTCTATTAGAATCAAACAGAAAGTTTGATTCTAGATTCAAATAGATTTGAATCTATTTATTGAATAGTGAAAAAGTCTTTTCTAAAATGACGTCTTGCATATGACTCATAGAAATAGTAGATAGACTAGCTAGAATCAAACTTTCACTGTTCTATCTACTATTGATTCTAGCTGGTCTAGAATCAATAGATTAGAATTCTAGAACCATATGCAAGACGTCACATACGAACTAGTGCTATTCTATTGATTCTATTAGAATCAAACAGAAAGTTTGATTCTAGATTCAAATAGATTTGAATCTATTTATTGAATAGTGAAAAAGTCTTTTCTAAAATGACGTCTTGCATATGACTCATAGAAATAGTAGATAGACTAGCTAGAATAAAATAGATTAGAATTCTAGAACCATATGCAAGACGTCACATACGAACTAGTGCTATTCTATTGATTCTATTAGAATCAAACAGAAAGTTTGATTCTAGATTCAAATAGATTTGAATCTATTTATTGAATAGTGAAAAAGTCTTTTCTAAAATGACGTCTTGCATATGACTCATAGAAATAGTAGATAGACTAGCTAGAATCAATAGATTAGAATTCTAGAACCATATGCAAGACGTCACATACGAACTAGTGCTATTCTATTGATTCTATTAGAATCAAACAGAAAGTTTGATTCTAGATTCAAATAGATTTGAATCTATTTATTGAATAGTGAAAAAGTCTTTTCTAAAATGACGTCTTGCATATGACTCATAGAAATAGTAGATAGACTAGCTAGAATCAAACTTTCACTGTTCTATCTACTATTGATTCTAGCTGGTCTAGAATCAATAGATTAGAATTCTAGAACCATATGCAAGACGTCACATACGAACTAGTGCTATTCTATTGATTCTATTAGAATCAAACAGAAAGTTTGATTCTAGATTCAAATAGATTTGAATCTATTTATTGAATAGTGAAAAAGTCTTTTCTAAAATGACGTCTTGCATATGACTCATAGAAATAGTAGATAGACTAGCTAGAATCAAACTTTCACTGTTCTATCTACTATTGATTCTAGCTTCTAGAATCAATAGATTAGAATTCTAGAACCATATGCAAGACGTCACATACGAACTAGTGCTATTCTATTGATTCTATTAGAATCAAACAGAAAGTTTGATTCTAGATTCAAATAGATTTGAATCTATTTATTGAATAGTGAAAAAGTCTTTTCTAAAATGACGTCTTGCATATGACTCATAGAAATAGTAGATAGACTAGCTAGAATCAAACTTTCACTGTTCTATCTACTATTGATTCTAGCTTCTAGAACCATATGCAAGACGTCACATACGAACTAGTGCTATTCTATTGATTCTATTAGAATCAAACAGAAAGTTTGATTCTAGATTCAAATAGATTTGAATCTATTTATTGAATAGTGAAAAAGTCTTTTCTAAAATGACGTCTTGCATATGACTCATAGAAATAGTAGATAGACTAGCTAGAATCAATAGATTAGAATTCTAGAACCATATGCAAGACGTCACATACGAACTAGTGCTATTCTATTGATTCTATTAGAATCAAACAGAAAGTTTGATTCTAGATTCAAATAGATTTGAATCTATTTATTGAATAGTGAAAAAGTCTTTTCTAAAATGACGTCTTGCATATGACTCATAGAAATAGTAGATAGACTAGCTAGAATCAAACTTTCACTGTTCTATCTACTATTGATTCTAGCTGGTCTAGAATCAATAGATTAGAATTCTAGAACCATATGCAAGACGTCACATACGAACTAGTGCTATTCTATTGATTCTATTAGAATCAAACAGAAAGTTTGATTCTAGATTCAAATAGATTTGAATCTATTTATTGAATAGTGAAAAAGTCTTTTCTAAAATGACGTCTTGCATATGACTCATAGAAATAGTAGATAGACTAGCTAGAATCAATAGATTAGAATTCTAGAACCATATGATTAGACAGAACCATATGCACGTCACATACGAACTAGTGCTATTCTATTGATTCTATTAGAATCAAACAGAAAGTTTGATTCTAGATTCAAATAGATTTGAATCTATTTATTGAATAGTGAAAAAGTCTTTTCTAAAATGACGTCTTGCATATGACTCATAGAAATAGTAGATAGACTAGCTAGAATCAAACTAGATTAGAATTCTAGAACCATATGCAAGACGTCACATACGAACTAGTGCTATTCTATTGATTCTATTAGAATCAAACAGAAAGTTTGATTCTAGATTCAAATAGATTTGAATCTATTTATTGAATAGTGAAAAAGTCTTTTCTAAAATGACGTCTTGCATATGACTCATAGAAATAGTAGATAGACTAGCTAGAATCAATAGCTATCTAGAATTCTAGAATCAATAGATTAGAATTCTAGAACCATATGCAAGACGTCACATACGAACTAGTGCTATTCTATTGATTCTATTAGAATCAAACAGAAAGTTTGATTCTAGATTCAAATAGATTTGAATCTATTTATTGAATAGTGAAAAAGTCTTTTCTAAAATGACGTCTTGCATATGACTCATAGAAATAGTAGATAGACTAGCTAGAATCAATAGTTCTATTAGAATTCTAGAACCATATGCAAGACGTCACATACGAACTAGTGCTATTCTATTGATTCTATTAGAATCAAACAGAAAGTTTGATTCTAGATTCAAATAGATTTGAATCTATTTATTGAATAGTGAAAAAGTCTTTTCTAAAATGACGTCTTGCATATGACTCATAGAAATAGTAGATAGACTAGCTAGAATCAATAGTTCTATTACTAAGCTTCTAGAATCTAGATTATTCTAGAACCATATGCAAGACGTCACATACGAACTAGTGCTATTCTATTGATTCTATTAGAATCAAACAGAAAGTTTGATTCTAGATTCAAATAGATTTGAATCTATTTATTGAATAGTGAAAAAGTCTTTTCTAAAATGACGTCTTGCATATGACTCATAGAAATAGTAGATAGACTAGCTAGAATCAAACTTTCACTGTTCTATCTACTATTGATTCTAGCTGGTCTAGAATCAATAGATTAGAATTCTAGAACCATATGCAAGACGTCACATACGAACTAGTGCTATTCTATTGATTCTATTAGAATCAAACAGAAAGTTTGATTCTAGATTCAAATAGATTTGAATCTATTTATTGAATAGTGAAAAAGTCTTTTCTAAAATGACGTCTTGCATATGACTCATAGAAATAGTAGATAGACTAGCTAGAATCAATAGATTAGAATTCTAGAACCATATGCAAGACGTCACATACGAACTAGTGCTATTCTATTGATTCTATTAGAATCAAACAGAAAGTTTGATTCTAGATTCAAATAGATTTGAATCTATTTATTGAATAGTGAAAAAGTCTTTTCTAAAATGACGTCTTGCATATGACTCATAGAAATAGTAGATAGACTAGCTAGAATCAAACTTTCACTTTTCTATCTACTATTGATTCTAGCTGGTCTAGAATCAATAGATTAGAATTCTAGAACCATATGCAAGACGTCACATACGAACTAGTGCTATTCTATTGATTCTATTAGAATCAAACAGAAAGTTTGATTCTAGATTCAAATAGATTTGAATCTATTTATTGAATAGTGAAAAAGTCTTTTCTAAAATGACGTCTTGCATATGACTCATAGAAATAGTAGATAGACTAGCTAGAATCAATAGATTAGAATTCTAGAACCATATGCAAGACGTCACATACGAACTAGTGCTATTCTATTGATTCTATTAGAATCAAACAGAAAGTTTGATTCTAGATTCAAATAGATTTGAATCTATTTATTGAATAGTGAAAAAGTCTTTTCTAAAATGACGTCTTGCATATGACTCATAGAAATAGTAGATAGACTAGCTAGAATCAAACTTTCACTGTTCTATCTACTATTGATTCTAGCTGGTCTAGAATCCATATGCAAGACGTCACATACGAACTAGTGCTATTCTATTGATTCTATTAGAATCAAACAGAAAGTTTGATTCTAGATTCAAATAGATTTGAATCTATTTATTGAATAGTGAAAAAGTCTTTTCTAAAATGACGTCTTGCATATGACTCATAGAAATAGTAGATAGACTAGCTAGAATCAATAGATTAGAATTCTAGAACCATATGCAAGACGTCACATACGAACTAGTGCTATTCTATTGATTCTATTAGAATCAAACAGAAAGTTTGATTCTAGATTCAAATAGATTTGAATCTATTTATTGAATAGTGAAAAAGTCTTTTCTAAAATGACGTCTTGCATATGACTCATAGAAATAGTAGATAGACTAGCTAGAATCAAACTTTCACTGTTCTATCTACTATTGATTCTAGCTGGTCTAGAATCAATAGATTAGAATTCTAGAACCATATGCAAGACGTCACATACGAACTAGTGCTATTCTATTGATTCTATTAGAATCAAACAGAAAGTTTGATTCTAGATTCAAATAGATTTGAATCTATTTATTGAATAGTGAAAAAGTCTTTTCTAAAATGACGTCTTGCATATGACTCATAGAAATAGTAGATAGACTAGCTAGAATCAATAGATTAGAATTCTAGAACCATATGCAAGACGTCACATACGAACTAGTGCTATTCTATTGATTCTATTAGAATCAAACAGAAAGTTTGATTCTAGATTCAAATAGATTTGAATCTATTTATTGAATAGTGAAAAAGTCTTTTCTAAAATGACGTCTTGCATATGACTCATAGAAATAGTAGATAGACTAGCTAGAATCAATAGTTCTATCTAGAAGCTTCTAGAACCTAGAACCATATGCAAGACGTCACATACGAACTAGTGCTATTCTATTGATTCTATTAGAATCAAACAGAAAGTTTGATTCTAGATTCAAATAGATTTGAATCTATTTATTGAATAGTGAAAAAGTCTTTTCTAAAATGACGTCTTGCATATGACTCATAGAAATAGTAGATAGACTAGCTAGAATCAAACTTTCACTGTTCTATCTACTATTGATTCTAGCTGGTCTAGAATCAATAGATTAGAATTCTAGAACCATATGCAAGACGTCACATACGAACTAGTGCTATTCTATTGATTCTATTAGAATCAAACAGAAAGTTTGATTCTAGATTCAAATAGATTTGAATCTATTTATTGAATAGTGAAAAAGTCTTTTCTAAAATGACGTCTTGCATATGACTCATAGAAATAGTAGATAGACTAGCTAGAATCAATAGATTAGAATTCTAGAACCATATGCAAGACGTCACATACGAACTAGTGCTATTCTATTGATTCTATTAGAATCAAACAGAAAGTTTGATTCTAGATTCAAATAGATTTGAATCTATTTATTGAATAGTGAAAAAGTCTTTTCTAAAATGACGTCTTGCATATGACTCATAGAAATAGTAGATAGACTAGCTAGAATCAAACTTTCACTGTTCTATCTACTATTGATTCTAGCTGGTCTAGAATCAATAGATTAGAATTCTAGAACCATATGCAAGACGTCACATACGAACTAGTGCTATTCTATTGATTCTATTAGAATCAAACAGAAAGTTTGATTCTAGATTCAAATAGATTTGAATCTATTTATTGAATAGTGAAAAAGTCTTTTCTAAAATGACGTCTTGCATATGACTCATAGAAATAGTAGATAGACTAGCTAGAATCACTAGATTAGAATTCTAGAACCATATGCAAGACGTCACATACGAACTAGTGCTATTCTATTGATTCTATTAGAATCAAACAGAAAGTTTGATTCTAGATTCAAATAGATTTGAATCTATTTATTGAATAGTGAAAAAGTCTTTTCTAAAATGACGTCTTGCATATGACTCATAGAAATAGTAGATAGACTAGCTAGAATCAAACTTTCACTGTTCTATCTACTATTGATTCTAGCTGGTCTAGAATCAATAGATTAGAATTCTAGAACCATATGCAAGACGTCACATACGAACTAGTGCTATTCTATTGATTCTATTAGAATCAAACAGAAAGTTTGATTCTAGATTCAAATAGATTTGAATCTATTTATTGAATAGTGAAAAAGTCTTTTCTAAAATGACGTCTTGCATATGACTCATAGAAATAGTAGATAGACTAGCTAGAATCAATAGATTAGAATTCTAGAACCATATGCAAGACGTCACATACGAACTAGTGCTATTCTATTGATTCTATTAGAATCAAACAGAAAGTTTGATTCTAGATTCAAATAGATTTGAATCTATTTATTGAATAGTGAAAAAGTCTTTTCTAAAATGACGTCTTGCATATGACTCATAGAAATAGTAGATAGACTAGCTAGAATCAAACTTTCACTGTTCTATCTACTATTGATTCTAGCTGGTCTAGAATCAATAGATTAGAATTCTAGAACCATATGCAAGACGTCACATACGAACTAGTGCTATTCTATTGATTCTATTAGAATCAAACAGAAAGTTTGATTCTAGATTCAAATAGATTTGAATCTATTTATTGAATAGTGAAAAAGTCTTTTCTAAAATGACGTCTTGCATATGACTCATAGAAATAGTAGATAGACTAGCTAGAATCACTAGATTAGAATTCTAGAACCATATGCAAGACGTCACATACGAACTAGTGCTATTCTATTGATTCTATTAGAATCAAACAGAAAGTTTGATTCTAGATTCAAATAGATTTGAATCTATTTATTGAATAGTGAAAAAGTCTTTTCTAAAATGACGTCTTGCATATGACTCATAGAAATAGTAGATAGACTAGCTAGAATCAAACTTTCACTGTTCTATCTACTATTGATTCTAGCTGGTCTAGAATCAATAGATTAGAATTCTAGAACCATATGCAAGACGTCACATACGAACTAGTGCTATTCTATTGATTCTATTAGAATCAAACAGAAAGTTTGATTCTAGATTCAAATAGATTTGAATCTATTTATTGAATAGTGAAAAGTCTTTTCTAAAATGACGTCTTGCATATGACTCATAGAAATAGTAGATAGACTAGCTAGAATCAATAGATTAGAATTCTAGAACCATATGCAAGACGTCACATACGAACTAGTGCTATTCTATTGATTCTATTAGAATCAAACAGAAAGTTTGATTCTAGATTCAAATAGATTTGAATCTATTTATTGAATAGTGAAAAAGTCTTTTCTAAAATGACGTCTTGCATATGACTCATAGAAATAGTAGATAGACTAGCTAGAATCAATAGATTAGAATTCTAGAACCATATGCAAGACGTCACATACGAACTAGTGCTATTCTATTGATTCTATTAGAATCAAACAGAAAGTTTGATTCTAGATTCAAATAGATTTGAATCTATTTATTGAATAGTGAAAAAGTCTTTTCTAAAATGACGTCTTGCATATGACTCATAGAAATAGTAGACTAGCTAGAATCAAACTTTCACTGTTCTATCTACTATTGATTCTAGCTGGTCTAAATCAATAGATTAGAATTCTAGAACCATATGCAAGACGTCACATACGAACTAGTGCTATTCTATTGATTCTATTAGAATCAAACAGAAAGTTTGATTCTAGATTCAAATAGATTTGAATCTATTTATTGAATAGTGAAAAAGTCTTTTCTAAAATGACGTCTTGCATATGACTCATAGAAATAGTAGATAGACTAGCTAAATCAAGATTATTCTATATAGTTGATAGCTAGCTAGAATCAATGATTAGAATTCTAGAACCATATGCAAGACGTCACATACGAACTAGTGCTATTCTATTGATTCTATTAGAATCAAACAGAAAGTTTGATTCTAGATTCAAATAGATTTGAATCTATTTATTGAATAGTGAAAAAGTCTTTTCTAAAATGACGTCTTGCATATGACTCATAGAAATAGTAGATAGACTAGCTAGAATCAATAGATTAGAATTCTAGAACCATATGCAAGACGTCACATACGAACTAGTGCTATTCTATTGATTCTATTAGAATCAAACAGAAAGTTTGATTCTAGATTCAAATAGATTTGAATCTATTTATTGAATAGTGAAAAAGTCTTTTCTAAAATGACGTCTTGCATAACTCATAGAAATAGTAGATAGACTAGCTAGAATCAAACTTTCACTGTTCTATCTACTATTGATTCTAGCTGGTCTAGAATCAATAGATTAGAATTCTAGAACCATATGCAAGACGTCACATACGAACTAGTGCTATTCTATTGATTCTATTAGAATCAAACAGAAAGTTTGATTCTAGATTCAAATAGATTTGAATCTATTTATTGAATAGTGAAAAAGTCTTTTCTAAAATGACGTCTTGCATATGACTCATAGAAATAGTAGATAGACTAGCTAGAATCCAATAGATTAGAATTCTAGAACCATATGCAAGACGTCACATACGAACTAGTGCTATTCTATTGATTCTATTAGAATCAAACAGAAAGTTTGATTCTAGATTCAAATAGATTTGAATCTATTTATTGAATAGTGAAAAAGTCTTTTCTAAAATGACGTCTTGCATATGACTCATAGAAATAGTAGATAGACTAGCTAGAATCAACTTTCACTGTTCTATCTACTATTTCTAGCTGGTCTAGAATCAATAGATTAGAATTCTAGAACCATATGCAAGACGTCACATACGAACTAGTGCTATTCTATTGATTCTATTAGAATCAAACAGAAAGTTTGATTCTAGATTCAAATAGATTTGAATCTATTTATTGAATAGTGAAAAAGTCTTTTCTAAAATGACGTCTTGCATATGACTCATAGAAATAGTAGATAGACTAGCTAGAATCAAACTTTCACTGTTCTATCTACTATTGATTCTAGCTGGTCTAGAATCAATAGATTAGAATTCTAGAACCATATGCAAGACGTCACATACGAACTAGTGCTATTCTATTGATTCTATTAGAATCAAACAGAAAGTTTGATTCTAGATTCAAATAGATTTGAATCTATTTATTGAATAGTGAAAAAGTCTTTTCTAAAATGACGTCTTGCATATGACTCATAGAAATAGTAGATAGACTAGCTAGAATCAATAGATTAGAATTCTAGAACCATATGCAAGACGTCACATACGAACTAGTGCTATTCTATTGATTCTATTAGAATCAAACAGAAAGTTTGATTCTAGATTCAAATAGATTTGAATCTATTTATTGAATAGTGAAAAAGTCTTTTCTAAAATGACGTCTTGCATATGACTCATAGAAATAGTAGATAGACTAGCTAGAATCAAACTTTCACTGTTCTATCTACTATTGATTCTAGCTGGTCTAGAATCAATAGATTAGAATTCTAGAACCATATGCAAGACGTCACATACGAACTAGTGCTATTCTATTGATTCTATTAGAATCAAACAGAAAGTTTGATTCTAGATTCAAATAGATTTGAATCTATTTATTGAATAGTGAAAAAGTCTTTTCTAAAATGACGTCTTGCATATGACTCATAGAAATAGTAGATAGACTAGCTAGAATCAATAGATTAGAATTCTAGAACCATATGCAAGACGTCACATACGAACTAGTGCTATTCTATTGATTCTATTAGAATCAAACAGAAAGTTTGATTCTAGATTCAAATAGATTTGAATCTATTTATTGAATAGTGAAAAAGTCTTTTCTAAAATGACGTCTTGCATATGACTCATAGAAATAGTAGATAGACTAGCTAGAATCAAACTTTCACTGTTCTATCTACTATTGATTCTAGCTGGTCTAGAATCAATAGATTAGAATTCTAGAACCATATGCAAGACGTCACATACGAACTAGTGCTATTCTATTGATTCTATTAGAATCAAACAGAAAGTTTGATTCTAGATTCAAATAGATTTGAATCTATTTATTGAATAGTGAAAAAGTCTTTTCTAAAATGACGTCTTGCATATGACTCATAGAAATAGTAGATAGACTAGCTAGAATCAAACTTTCACTTTCTATCTACTATTGATTCTAGCTGGTCTAGAATCAATAGATTAGAATTCTAGAACCATATGCAAGACGTCACATACGAACTAGTGCTATTCTATTGATTCTATTAGAATCAAACAGAAAGTTTGATTCTAGATTCAAATAGATTTGAATCTATTTATTGAATAGTGAAAAAGTCTTTTCTAAAATGACGTCTTGCATATGACTCATAGAAATAGTAGATAGACTAGCTAGAATCAAACTTTCACTGTTCTATCTACTATTGATTCTAGCTGGTCTAGAATCAATAGATTAGAATTCTAGAACCATATGCAAGACGTCACATACGAACTAGTGCTATTCTATTGATTCTATTAGAATCAAACAGAAAGTTTGATTCTAGATTCAAATAGATTTGAATCTATTTATTGAATAGTGAAAAAGTCTTTTCTAAAATGACGTCTTGCATATGACTCATAGAAATAGTAGATAGACTAGCTAGAATCAATAGATTAGAATTCTAGAACCATATGCAAGACGTCACATACGAACTAGTGCTATTCTATTGATTCTATTAGAATCAAACAGAAAGTTTGATTCTAGATTCAAATAGATTTGAATCTATTTATTGAATAGTGAAAAAGTCTTTTCTAAAATGACGTCTTGCATATGACTCATAGAAATAGTAGATAGACTAGCTAGAATCAAACTTTCACTGTTCTATCTATAGATTAGAATTCTAGAACCATATGCAAGACGTCACATACGAACTAGTGCTATTCTATTGATTCTATTAGAATCAAACAGAAAGTTTGATTCTAGATTCAAATAGATTTGAATCTATTTATTGAATAGTGAAAAAGTCTTTTCTAAAATGACGTCTTGCATATGACTCATAGAAATAGTAGATAGACTAGCTAATCAAACTTTCACTTTCTATCTACTATTGATTCTAGCTGGTCTAGAATCAATAGATTAGAATTCTAGAACCATATGCAAGACGTCACATACGAACTAGTGCTATTCTATTGATTCTATTAGAATCAAACAGAAAGTTTGATTCTAGATTCAAATAGATTTGAATCTATTTATTGAATAGTGAAAAAGTCTTTTCTAAAATGACGTCTTGCATATGACTCATAGAAATAGTAGATAGACTAGCTAGAATCAAACTTTCACTGTTCTATCTACTATTGATTCTAGCTGGTCTAGAATCAATAGATTAGAATTCTAGAACCATATGCAAGACGTCACATACGAACTAGTGCTATTCTATTGATTCTATTAGAATCAAACAGAAAGTTTGATTCTAGATTCAAATAGATTTGAATCTATTTATTGAATAGTGAAAAAGTCTTTTCTAAAATGACGTCTTGCATATGACTCATAGAAATAGTAGATAGACTAGCTAGAATCAAACTTTCACTGTTCTATCTACTATTGATTCTAGCTGGTCTAGAACCATATGCAAGACGTCACATACGAACTAGTGCTATTCTATTGATTCTATTAGAATCAAACAGAAAGTTTGATTCTAGATTCAAATAGATTTGAATCTATTTATTGAATAGTGAAAAAGTCTTTTCTAAAATGACGTCTTGCATATGACTCATAGAAATAGTAGATAGACTAGCTAGAATCAAACTTTCACTGTTCTATCTACTATTGATTCTAGCTGGTCTAGAATAATAGATTATAATTCTAGAACCATATGCAAGACGTCACATACGAACTAGTGCTATTCTATTGATTCTATTAGAATCAAACAGAAAGTTTGATTCTAGATTCAAATAGATTTGAATCTATTTATTGAATAGTGAAAAAGTCTTTTCTAAAATGACGTCTTGCATATGACTCATAGAAATAGTAGATAGACTAGCTAGAATCAATAGATTAGAATTCTAGAACCATATGCAAGACGTCACATACGAACTAGTGCTATTCTATTGATTCTATTAGAATCAAACAGAAAGTTTGATTCTAGATTCAAATAGATTTGAATCTATTTATTGAATAGTGAAAAAGTCTTTTCTAAAATGACGTCTTGCATATGACTCATAGAAATAGTAGATAGACTAGCTAGAATCAAATTTCACTGTTCTATCTACTATTGATTCTAGCTGGTCTAGAATCAATAGATTAGAATTCTAGAACCATATGCAAGACGTCACATACGAACTAGTGCTATTCTATTGATTCTATTAGAATCAAACAGAAAGTTTGATTCTAGATTCAAATAGATTTGAATCTATTTATTGAATAGTGAAAAAGTCTTTTCTAAAATGACGTCTTGCATATGACTCATAGAAATAGTAGATAGACTAGCTAGAATCAAACTTTCACTGTTCTATCTACTATTGATTCTAGCTGGTCTAGAATCAATAGATTAGAATTCTAGAACCATATGCAAGACGTCACATACGAACTAGTGCTATTCTATTGATTCTATTAGAATCAAACAGAAAGTTTGATTCTAGATTCAAATAGATTTGAATCTATTTATTGAATAGTGAAAAAGTCTTTTCTAAAATGACGTCTTGCATATGACTCATAGAAATAGTAGATAGACTAGCTAGAATCAATAGATTAGAATTCTAGAACCATATGCAAGACGTCACATACGAACTAGTGCTATTCTATTGATTCTATTAGAATCAAACAGAAAGTTTGATTCTAGATTCAAATAGATTTGAATCTATTTATTGAATAGTGAAAAAGTCTTTTCTAAAATGACGTCTTGCATATGACTCATAGAAATAGTAGATAGACTAGCTAGAATCAAACTTTCACTGTTCTATCTACTATTGATTCTAGCTGGTCTAGAATCAATAGATTAGAATTCTAGAACCATATGCAAGACGTCACATACGAACTAGTGCTATTCTATTGATTCTATTAGAATCAAACAGAAAGTTTGATTCTAGATTCAAATAGATTTGAATCTATTTATTGAATAGTGAAAAAGTCTTTTCTAAAATGACGTCTTGCATATGACTCATAGAAATAGTAGATAGACTAGCTAGAATCAATAGATTAGAATTCTAGAACCATATGCAAGACGTCATATACGAACTAGTGCTATTCTATTGATTCTATTAGAATCAAACAGAAAGTTTGATTCTAGATTCAAATAGATTTGAATCTATTTATTGAATAGTGAAAAAGTCTTTTCTAAAATGACGTCTTGCATATGACTCATAGAAATAGTAGATAGACTAGCTAGAATCAAACTTTCACTGTTCTATCTACTATTGATTCTAGCTGGTCTAGAATCAATAGATTAGAATTCTAGAACCATATGCAAGACGTCACATACGAACTAGTGCTATTCTATTGATTCTATTAGAATCAAACAGAAAGTTTGATTCTAGATTCAAATAGATTTGAATCTATTTATTGAATAGTGAAAAAGTCTTTTCTAAAATGACGTCTTGCATATGACTCATAGAAATAGTAGATAGACTAGCTAGAATCAAACTTTCACTGTTCTATCTACTATTGATTCTAGCTGGTCTATCAATAGATTAGAATTCTAGAACCATATGCAAGACGTCACATACGAACTAGTGCTATTCTATTGATTCTATTAGAATCAAACAGAAAGTTTGATTCTAGATTCAAATATATTTGAATCTATTTATTGAATAGTGAAAAAGTCTTTTCTAAAATGACGTCTTGCATATGACTCATAGAAATAGTAGATAGACTAGATAGACTAGCTAGAGAATCAATAGATTAGAATTCTAGAACCATATGCAAGACGTCACATACGAACTAGTGCTATTCTATTGATTCTATTAGAATCAAACAGAAAGTTTGATTCTAGATTCAAATAGATTTGAATCTATTTATTGAATAGTGAAAAAGTCTTTTCTAAAATGACGTCTTGCATATGACTCATAGAAATAGTAGATAGACTAGCTAGAATCAAACTTTCACTGTTCTATCTACTATTGATTCTAGCTGGTCTAGAATCAATAGATTAGAATTCTAGAACCATATGCAAGACGTCACATACGAACTAGTGCTATTCTATTGATTCTATTAGAATCAAACAGAAAGTTTGATTCTAGATTCAAATAGATTTGAATCTATTTATTGAATAGTGAAAAAGTCTTTTCTAAAATGACGTCTTGCATATGACTCATAGAAATAGTAGATAGACTAGCTAGAATCAATAGATTAGAATTCTAGAACCATATGCAAGACGTCACATACGAACTAGTGCTATTCTATTGATTCTATTAGAATCAAACAGAAAGTTTGATTCTAGATTCAAATAGATTTGAATCTATTTATTGAATAGTGAAAAAGTCTTTTCTAAAATGACGTCTTGCATATGACTCATAGAAATAGTAGATAGACTAGCTAGAATCAAACTTTCACTGTTCTATCTACTATTGATTCTAGCTTCTAGAATCAATAGATTAGAATTCTAGAACCATATGCAAGACGTCACATACGAACTAGTGCTATTCTATTGATTCTATTAGAATCAAACAGAAAGTTTGATTCTAGATTCAAATAGATTTGAATCTATTTATTGAATAGTGAAAAAGTCTTTTCTAAAATGACGTCTTGCATATGACTCATAGAAATAGTAGATAGACTAGCTAGAATCAATAGATTAGAATTCTAGAACCATATGCAAGACGTCACATACGAACTAGTGCTATTCTATTGATTCTATTAGAATCAAACAGAAAGTTTGATTCTAGATTCAAATAGATTTGAATCTATTTATTGAATAGTGAAAAAGTCTTTTCTAAAATGACGTCTTGCATATGACTCATAGAAATAGTAGATAGACTAGCTAGAATCAATACTTAGTTCTATCTACTATTGATTCTAGCTGGTCTAGAATCAATAGATTAGAATTCTAGAACCATATGCAAGACGTCACATACGAACTAGTGCTATTCTATTGATTCTATTAGAATCAAACAGAAAGTTTGATTCTAGATTCAAATAGATTTGAATCTATTTATTGAATAGTGAAAAAGTCTTTTCTAAAATGACGTCTTGCATATGACTCATAGAAATAGTAGATAGACTAGCTAGAATCAAACTTTCACTGTTCTATCTACTATTGATTCTAGCTGGTCTAGAATCAATAGATTAGAATTCTAGAACCATATGCAAGACGTCACATACGAACTAGTGCTATTCTATTGATTCTATTAGAATCAAACAGAAAATTTGATTCTAGATTCAAATAGATTTGAATCTATTTATTGAATAGTGAAAAAGTCTTTTCTAAAATGACGTCTTGCATATGACTCATAGAAATAGTAGATAGACTAGCTAGAATCAATAGATTAGAATTCTAGAACCATATGCAAGACGTCACATACGAACTAGTGCTATTCTATTGATTCTATTAGAATCAAACAGAAAGTTTGATTCTAGATTCAAATAGATTTGAATCTATTTATTGAATAGTGAAAAAGTCTTTTCTAAAATGACGTCTTGCATATGACTCATAGAAATAGTTAGATAGACTAGCTAGAATCAATAGATTAGAATTCTAGAACCATATGCAAGACGTCACATACGAACTAGTGCTATTCTATTGATTCTATTAGAATCAAACAGAAAGTTTGATTCTAGATTCAAATAGATTTGAATCTATTTATTGAATAGTGAAAAAGTCTTTTCTAAAATGACGTCTTGCATATGACTCATAGAAATAGTAGATAGACTAGCTAGAATCAATAGATTAGAATTCTAGAACCATATGCAAGACGTCACATACGAACTAGTGCTATTCTATTGATTCTATTAGAATCAAACAGAAAGTTTGATTCTAGATTCAAATAGATTTGAATCTATTTATTGAATAGTGAAAAAGTCTTTTCTAAAATGACGTCTTGCATATGACTCATAGAAATAGTAGATAGACTAGCTAGAATCAAACTTTCACTGTTCTATCTACTATTGATTCTAGCTGGTCTAGAATCAATAGATTAGAATTCTAGAACCATATGCAAGACGTCACATACGAACTAGTGCTATTCTATTGATTCTATTAGAATCAAACAGAAAGTTTGATTCTAGATTCAAATAGATTTGAATCTATTTATTGAATAGTGAAAAAGTCTTTTCTAAAATGACGTCTTGCATATGACTCATAGAAATAGTAGATAGACTAGCTAGAATCAATAGATTAGATTCTAGAACCATATGCAAGACGTCACATACGAACTAGTGCTATTCTATTGATTCTATTAGAATCAAACAGAAAGTTTGATTCTAGATTCAAATAGATTTGAATCTATTTATTGAATAGTGAAAAAGTCTTTTCTAAAATGACGTCTTGCATATGACTCATAGAAATAGTAGATAGACTAGCTAGAATCAATAGATTAGAATTCTAGAACCATATGCAAGACGTCACATACGAACTAGTGCTATTCTATTGATTCTATTAGAATCAAACAGAAAGTTTGATTCTAGATTCAAATAGATTTGAATCTATTTATTGAATAGTGAAAAAGTCTTTTCTAAAATGACGTCTTGCATATGACTCATAGAAATAGTAGATAGACTAGCTAGAATCAAACTTTCACTGATCTACTATTGATTCTAGCTGGTCTAGAATCAATAGATTAGAATTCTAGAACCATATGCAAGACGTCACATACGAACTAGTGCTATTCTATTGATTCTATTAGAATCAAACAGAAAGTTTGATTCTAGATTCAAATAGATTTGAATCTATTTATTGAATAGTGAAAAAGTCTTTTCTAAAATGACGTCTTGCATATGACTCATAGAAATAGTAGATAGACTAGCTAGAATCAAACTTTCAGTTCTATCTACTATTGATTCTAGCTGGTCTAGAATCAATAGATTAGAATTCTAGAACCATATGCAAGACGTCACATACGAACTAGTGCTATTCTATTGATTCTATTAGAATCAAACAGAAAGTTTGATTCTAGATTCAAATAGATTTGAATCTATTTATTGAATAGTGAAAAAGTCTTTTCTAAAATGACGTCTTGCATATGACTCATAGAAATAGTAGATAGACTAGCTAGAATCAAACTTTCACTGTTCTATCTACTATTGATTCTAGCTGGTCTAGAATCAATAGATTAGAATTCTAGAACCATATGCAAGACGTCACATACGAACTAGTGCTATTCTATTGATTCTATTAGAATCAAACAGAAAGTTTGATTCTAGATTCAAATAGATTTGAATCTATTTATTGAATAGTGAAAAAGTCTTTTCTAAAATGACGTCTTGCATATGACTCATAGAAATAGTAGATAGACTAGCTAGAATCAATTTCAGATTAGAATTCTAGAACCATATGCAAGACGTCACATACGAACTAGTGCTATTCTATTGATTCTATTAGAATCAAACAGAAAGTTTGATTCTAGATTCAAATAGATTTGAATCTATTTATTGAATAGTGAAAAAGTCTTTTCTAAAATGACGTCTTGCATATGACTCATAGAAATAGTAGATAGACTAGCTAGAATCAAACTTTCACTGTTCTATCTACTATTGATTCTAGCTGGTCTAGAATCAATAGATTAGAATTCTAGAACCATATGCAAGACGTCACATACGAACTAGTGCTATTCTATTGATTCTATTAGAATCAAACAGAAAGTTTGATTCTAGATTCAAATAGATTTGAATCTATTTATTGAATAGTGAAAAAGTCTTTTCTAAAATGACGTCTTGCATATGACTCATAGAAATAGTAGATAGACTAGCTAGAATCAATAGATTAGAATTCTAGAACCATATGCAAGACGTCACATACAAACTAGTGCTATTCTATTGATTCTATTAGAATCAAACAGAAAGTTTGATTCTAGATTCAAATAGATTGAATCTATTTATTGAATAGTGAAAAAGTCTTTTCTAAAATGACGTCATGCATATGACTCATAGAAATAGTAGATAGACTAGCTAGAATAAATCTTTCACTGTTCTATCTACTATTGATTCTAGCTGGTCTAGAATAAATAGATTATAATTCTAGAACCATATGCAACACGTCACATACGAACTAGTGCTATTCTATTGATTCTATTAGAATCAAACAGAAAGTTTGATTCTAGATTCAAATAAATTTGAATCTAGATTCAAATAGATTTGAATCTATTTATTGAATAGTGAAAAAGTCTTTTCTAAAATGACGTCTTGCATTTGACTCATAGAAATAGTAGATAGACTAGCTAGAATCAATAGATTAGAATTCTAGAACCATATGCAAGACGTCACATACGAACTAGTGCTATTCTATTGATTCTATTAGAATCAAACAGAAAGTTTGATTCTAGATTCAAATAGATTTGAATCTATTTATTGAATAGTGAAAAAGTCTTTTCTAAAATGACGTCTTGCATATGACTCATAGAAATAGTAGATAGACTAGCTAGAATCAAATTTTCACTGTTCTATCTACTATTGATTCTAGCTGGTCTAGAATCAATAGATTAGAATTCTAGAACCATATGCAAGACGTCACATACGAACTAGTGCTATTCTATTGATTCTATTAGAATCAAACAGAAAGTTTGATTCTAGATTCAAATAGATTTGAATCTATTTATTGAATAGTGAAAAAGTCTTTTCTAAAATGACGTCTTGCATATGACTCATAGAAATAGTAGATAGACTAGCTAGAATCAATAGATTAGAATTCTAGAACCATATGCAAGACGTCACATACGAACTAGTGCTATTTTATTGATTCTATTAGAATCAAACAGAAAGTTTGATTCTAGATTCAAATAGATTTGAATCTATTTATTGAATAGTGAAAAAGTCTTTCTAAAATGACGTCTTGCATATGACTCATAGAAATAGTAGATAGACTAGCTAGAATCAATAGATTAGAATTCTAGAACCATATGCAAGACGTCACATACGAACTAGTGCTATTCTATTGATTCTATTAGAATCAAACAGAAAGTTTGATTCTAGATTCAAATAGATTTGAATCTATTTATTGAATAGTGAAAAAGTCTTTTCTAAAATGACGTCTTGCATATGACTCATAGAAATAGTAGATAGACTAGCTAGAATCAATAGATTAGAATTCTAGAACCATATGCAAGACGTCACATACGAACTAGTGCTATTCTATTGATTCTATTAGAATCAAACAGAAAGTTTGATTCTAGATTCAAATAGATTTGAATCTATTTATTGAATAGTGAAAAAGTCTTTTCTAAAATGACGTCTTGCATATGACTCATAGAAATAGTAGATAGACTAGCTAGAATCAAACTTTCACTGTTCTATCTACCATTGATTCTAGCTGGTCTAGAATCAATAGATTAGAATTCTAGAACCATATGCAAGACGTCACATACGAACTAGTGCTATTCTATTGATTCTATTAGAATCAAACAGAAAGTTTGATTCTAGATTCAAATAGATTTGAATCTATTTATTGAATAGTGAAAAGGTCTTTTCTAAAATGACGTCTTGCATATGACTCATAGAAATAGTAGATAGACTAGTTAGAATCAAACTTTCACTGTTCTATCTACTATTGATTCTAAATGGTCTAGAATCAATAGATTAGAATTCTAGAACCATATGCAAGACGTCATATACGAACTAGTGCTATTCTATTGATTCTATTAGAATAAAACAGAAAGTTTGATTCTAGATTCAAATAGATTTGAATCTATTTATTGAATAGTGAAAAAGCCTTTTCTAAAATGACGTCTTGCATATGACTCATAGAAATAGTAGATAGACTAGCTAGAATCAATAGATTAGAATTCTAGAACCATATGCAAGACGTCACATACGAACTAGTGCTATTCTATTGATTCTATTAGAATCAAACAGAAAGTTTGATTCTAGATTCAAATAGATTTGAATCTATTTATTGAATAGTGAAAAAGTCTTTTCTAAAATGACGTCTTGCATATGACTCATAGAAATAGTAGATAGACTAGCTAGAATCAATAGATTAGAATTCTAGAACCATATGCAAGACGTCACATACGAACTAGTGCTATTCTATTGATTCTATTAGAATCAAACAGAAAGTTTGATTCTAGATTCAAATAGATTTGAATCTATTTATTGAATAGTGAAAAAGTCTTTTCTAAAATGACGTCTTGCATATGACTCATAGAAATAGTAGATAGACTAGCTAGAATCAAACTTTCACTGTTCTATCTACTATTGATTCTAAATGGTCTAGAATCAATAGATTAGAATTCTAGAACCATATGCAAGACGTCACATACGAACTAGTGCTATTCTATTGATTCTATTAGAATAAAACAGAAAGTTTGATTCTAGATTCAAATAGATTTGAATCTATTTATTGAATAGTGAAAAAGCCTTTTCTAAAATGACGTCTTGCATATGACTCATAGAAATAGTAGATAGACTAGCTAGAATCAATAGATTAGAATTCTAAAACCATATGCAAGACGTCACATACGAACTAGTGCTATTCTATTGATTCTATTAGAATCAAACAGAAAGTTTGATTCTAGATTCAAATAGATTTGAATCTATTTATTGAATAGTGAAAAAGTCTTTTCTAAAATGACGTCTTGCATATGACTCATAGAAATAGTAGATAGACTAGCTAGAATCAATAGATTAGAATTCTAGAACCATATGCAAGACGTCACATACAAACTAGTGCTATTCTATTGATTCTATTAGAATCAAACAGAAAGTTTGATTCTAGATTCAAATAGATTTGAATCTATTTATTGAATAGTGAAAAAGTCTTTTCTAAAATGACGTCATGCATATGACTCATAGAAATAGTAGATAGACTAGCTAGAATAAATCTTTCACTGTTCTATCTACTATTGATTCTAGCTGGTCTAGAATAAATAGATTATAATTCTAGAACCATATGCAACACGTCACATACGAACTAGTGCTATTCTATTGATTCTATTAGAATCAAACAGAAAGTTTGATTCTAGATTCAAATAAATTTGAATCTAGATTCAAATAGATTTGAATCTATTTATTGAATAGTGAAAAAGTCTTTTCTAAAATGACGTCTTGCATTTGACTCATAGAAATAGTAGATAGACTAGCTAGAATCAATAGATTAGAATTCAAGAACCATATGCAAGACGTCACATACGAACTAGTGCTATTCTATTGATTCTATTAGAATCAAACAGAAAGTTTGATTCTAGATTCAAATAGATTTGAATCTATTTATTGAATAGTGAAAAAGTCTTTTCTAAAATGACGTCTTGCATATGACTCATAGAAATAGTAGATAGACTAGCTAGAATCAAACTTTCACTGTTCTATCTACCATTGATTCTAGCTGGTCTAGAATCAATAGATTAGAATTCTAGAACCATATGCAAGACGTCACATACGAACTAGTGCTATTCTATTGATTCTATTAGAATCAAACAGAAAGTTTGATTCTAGATTCAAATAGATTTGAATCTATTTATTGAATAGTGAAAAGGTCTTTTCTAAAATGACGTCTTGCATATGACTCATAGAAATAGTAGATAGACTAGTTAGAATCAAACTTTCACTGTTCTATCTACTATTGATTCTAAATGGTCTAGAATCAATAGATTAGAATTCTAGAACCATATGCAAGACGTCATATACGAACTAGTGCTATTCTATTGATTCTATTAGAATAAAACAGAAAGTTTGATTCTAGATTCAAATAGATTTGAATCTATTTATTGAATAGTGAAAAAGCCTTTTCTAAAATGACGTCTTGCATATGACTCATAGAAATAGTAGATAGACTAGCTAGAATCAATAGATTAGAATTCTAGAACCATATGCAAGACGTCACATACGAACTAGTGCTATTCTATTGATTCTATTAGAATCAAACAGAAAGTTTGATTCTAGATTCAAATAGATTTGAATCTATTTATTGAATAGTGAAAAAGTCTTTTCTAAAAT
>NW_027064454.1:0-26194 GCF_032884065.1 Artemia franciscana
GAATAGTGAAAAAGTCTTTTCTAAAATGACGTCTTGCATATGACTCATAGAAATAGTAGATAGACTAGCTAGAATCAATAGATTAGAATTCTAGAACCATATGCAAGACGTCACATACGAACTAGTGCTATTCTATTGATTCTATTAGAATCAAACAGAAAGTTTGATTCTAGATTCAAATAGATTTGAATCTATTTATTGAATAGTGAAAAAGTCTTTTCTAAAATGACGTCTTGCATATGACTCATAGAAATAGTAGATAGACTAGCTAGAATCAAACTTTCACTGTTCTATCTACTATTGATTCTAGCTGGTCTAGAATCAATAGATTAGAATTCTAGAACCATATGCAAGACGTCACATACGAACTAATGCTATTCTATTGATTCTATTAGAATCAAACAGAAAGTTTGATTCTAGATTCAAATAGATTTGAATCTATTTATTGAATAGTGAACTGTCTTTTCTAAAATGACGTCTTGCATATGACTCATAGAAATAGTAGATAGACTAGCTAGAATCAATAGATTAGAATTCTAGAACCATATGCAAGACGTCACATACGAACTAGTGCTATTCTATTGATTCTATTAGAATCAAACAGAAAGTTTGATTCTAGATTCAAATAGATTTGAATCTATTTATTGAACAGTGAAAAAGTCTTTTCTAAAATGACGTCTTGCATATGACTCATAGAAATAGTAGATAGACTAGCTAGAATCCAACTTTCACTGTTCTATCTACTATTGATTCTAGCTGGTCTAGAATCAATAGATTAGAATTCTAGAACCATATGCAAGACGTCACATACGAACTAGTGCTATTCTATTGATTCTATTAGAATCAAACAGAAAGTTTGATTCTAGATTCAAATAGATTTGAATCTATTTATTGAATAGTGAAAAAGTCTTTTCTAAAATGACGTCTTGCATATGACTCATAGAAATAGTAGATAGACTAGCTAGAATCAAACTTTCACTGTTCTATCTACTATTGATTCTAGCTGGTCTAGAATCAATAGATTAGAATTCTAGAACCATATGCAAGACGTCACATACGAACTAGTGCTATTCTATTGATTCTATTAGAATCAAACAGAAAGTTTGATTCTAGATTCAAATAGATTTGAATCTATTTATTGAATAGTGAAAAAGTCTTTTCTAAAATGACGTCTTGCATATGACTCATAGAAATAGTAGATAGACTAGCTAGAATCAATAGATTAGAATTCTAGAACCATATGCAAGACGTCACATACGAACTAGTGCTATTCTATTGATTCTATTAGAATCAAACAGAAAGTTTGATTCTAGATTCAAATAGATTTGAATCTATTTATTGAATAGTGAAAAAGTCTTTTCTAAAATGACGTCTTGCATATGACTCATAGAAATAGTAGATAGACTAGCTAGAATCAAACTTTCACTGTTCTATCTACTATTGATTCTAGCTGGTCTAGAATCAATAGATTAGAATTCTAGAACCATATGCAAGACGTCACATACGAACTAGTGCTATTCTATTGATTCTATTAGAATCAAACAGAAAGTTTGATTCTAGATTCAAATAGATTTGAATCTATTTATTGAATAGTGAAAGAATCTTTTCTAAAATGACATCTTGCATACGACTCATAGAAATAGTAGATAGACTAGCTAGAATCAATAGATTAGAATTCTAGAACCATATGCAAGACGTCACATACGAACTAGTGCTATTCTATTGATTCTATTAGAATCAAACAGAAAGTTTGATTCTAGATTCAAATAGATTTGAATCTATTTATTGAATAGTGAAAAAGTCTTTTCTAAAATGACGTCTTGCATATGACTCATAGAAATAGTAGATAGACTAGCTAGAATCAAACTTTCACTGTTCTATCTACTATTGATTCTAGCTGGTCTAGAATCAATAGATTAGAATTCTAGAACCATATGCAAGACGTCACATACGAACTAGTGCTATTCTATTGATTCTATTAGAATCAAACAGAAAGTTTGATTCTAGATTCAAATAGATTTGAATCTATTTATTGAATAGTGAAAAAGTCTTTTCTAAAATGACGTCTTGCATATGATTCATAGAAATAGTAGATAGACTAGCTAGAATCAATAGATTAGAATTCTAGAACCATATGCAAGACGTCACCTACGAACTAGTGCTATTCTATTGATTCTATTAGAATCAAACAGAAAGTTTGATTCTAGATTCAAATAGATTTGAATCTATTTATTGAATAGTGAAAAAGTCTTTTCTAAAATGACGTCTTGCATATGACTCATAGAAATAGTAGATAGACTAGCTAGAATCAAACTTTCACTGTTCTATCTACTATTGATTCTAGCTGGTCTAGAATCAATAGATTAGAATTCTAGAACCATATGCAAGACGTCACATACGAACTAGTGCTATTCTATTGATTCTATTAGAATCAAACAGAAAGTTTGATTCTAGATTCAAATAGATTTGAATCTATTTATTGAATAGTGAAAAAGTGTTTTCTAAAATGATGTCTTGCATATGACTCATAGAAATAGTAGATAGACTAGCTAGAATCAATAGATTAGAATTCTAGAACCATATGCAAGACGTCACATACAAACTAGTGCTATTCTATTGATTCTATTAGAATCAAACAGAAAGTTTGATTCTAGATTCAAATAGATTTGAATCTATTTATTGAATAGTGAAAAAGTCTTTTCTAAAATGACGTCTTGCATATGACTCATAGAAATAGTAGATAGACTAGCTAGAATCAAACTTTCACTGTTCTATCTACTATGGATTCTAACTGGTCTAGAATCAATAGATTAGAATTCTAGAACCATATGCAAGACGTCACATACGAACTAGTGCTATTCTATTGATTCTATTAGAATCAAACAGAAAGTTTGATTCTAGATTCAAATAGATTTGAATCTATTTATTGAATAGTGAAAAAGTCTTTTCTAAAATGACGTCTTGCATATGACTCATAGAAATAGTAGATAGACTAGCTAGAATCAAACTTTCACTGTTCTATCTACTATTGATTCTAACTGGTCTAGAATCAATAGATTAGAATTCTAGAACCATATGCAAGACGTCACATATGAACTAGTGCTATTCTATTGATTCTATTAGAATCAAACAGAAAGTTTGATTCTAGATTCAAATAGATTTGAATCTATTTATTGAATAGTGAAAAAGTCTTTTCTAAAATGACGTCTTGCATATGACTCATAGAAATAGTAGATAGACTAGCTAGAATCAAACTTTCACTGTTCTATCTACTATTGATTCTAGCTGGTCTAGAATCAATAGATTAGAATTCTAGAACCATATGCAAGACGTCACATACGAACTAGTGCTATTCTATTGATTCTATTAGAATCAAACAGAAAGTTTGATTCTAGATTCAAATAGATTTGAATCTATTTATTGAATAGTGAAAAAGTCTTTTCTAAAATGACGTCTTGCATATGACTCATAGAAATAGTAGATAGACTAGCTAGAATCAATAGATTAGAATTCTAGAACCATATGCAAGACGTCACATACGAACTAGTGCTATTCTATTGATTCTATTAGAATCAAACAGAAAGTTTGATTCTAGATTCAAATAGATTTGAATCTATTTATTGAATAGTGAAAAAGTCTTTTCTAAAATGACGTCTTGCATATGACTCATAGAAATAGTAGATAGACTAGCTAGAATCAAACTTTCACTGTTCTATCTACTATTGATTCTAACTGGTCTAGAATCAATAGATTAGAATTCTAGAACCATATGCAAGACGTCACATATGAACTAGTGCTATTCTATTGATTCTATTAGAATCAAACAGAAAGTTTGATTCTAGATTCAAATAGATTTGAATCTATTTATTGAATAGTGAAAAAGTCTTTTCTAAAATGACGTCTTGCATATGACTCATAGAAATAGTAGATAGACTAGCTAGAATCAATAGATTAGAATTCTAGAACCATATGCAAGACGTCACATACGAACTAGTGCTATTCTATTGATTCTATTAGAATCAAACAGAAAGTTTGATTCTAGATTCAAATAGATTTGAATCTATTTATTGAATAGTGAAAAAGTCTTTTCTAAAATGACGTCTTGCATATGACTCATAGAAATAGTAGATAGACTAGCTAGAATCAAACTTTCACTGTTCTATCTACTATTGATTCTAGCTGGTCTAGAATCAATAGATTAGAATTCTAGAACCATATGCAAGACGTCACATACGAACTAGTGCTATTCTATTGATTCTATTAGAATCAAACAGAAAGTTTGATTCTAGATTCAAATAGATTTGAATCTATTTATTGAATAGTGAAAAAGTCTTTTCTAAAATGACGTCTTGCATATGACTCATAGAAATAGTAGATAGACTAGCTAGAATCAATAGATTAGAATTCTAGAACCATATGCAAGACGTCACATACGAACTAGTGCTATTCTACTGATTCTATTAGAATCAAACAGAAAGTTTGATTCTAGATTCAAATAGATTTGAATCTATTTATTGAATAGTGAAAAAGTCTTTTCTAAAATGACGTCTTGCATATGACTCATAGAAATAGTAGATAGACTAGCTAGAATCAAACTTTCACTGTTCTATCTACTATTGATTCTAGCTGGTCTAGAATCAATAGATTAGAATTCTAGAACCATATGCAAGACGTCACATACGAACTAGTGCTATTCTGTTGATTCTATTAGAATCAAACAGAATGTTTGATTCTAGATTCAAATAGATTTGAATCTGTTTATTGAATAGTGAAAAAGTCTTTTCTAAAATGACGTCTTGCATATGACTCATAGAAATAGTAAATAGACTAGCTAGAATCAATAGATTAGAATTCTAGAACCATATGCGAGACGTCACATACGAACTAGTGCTATTCTATTGATTCTATTAGAATCAAACAGAAAGTTTGATTCTAGATTCAAATAGATTTGAATCTATTTATTGAATAGTGAAAAAGTCTTTTCTAAAATGACGTCTTGCATATGACTCATAGAAATAGTAGATAGACTAGCTAGAATCAAACTTTCACTGTTCTATCTACTATTGATTCTAGCTGGTCTAGAATCAATAGATTAGAATTCTTGAACCATATGCAAGACGTCACATACGAACTAGTGCTATTCTATTGATTCTATTAGAATCAAACAGAAAGTTTGATTCTAGATTCAAATAGATTTGAATCTATTTATTGAATAGTGAAAAAGTCTTTTCTAAAATGACGTCTTGCATATGACTCATAGAAATAGTAGATAGACTAGCTAGAATCAATAGATTAGAATTCTAGAACCATATGCAAGACGTCACATACGAACTAGTGCTATTCTATTGATTCTATTAGAATCAAACAGAAAGTTTGATTCTAGATTCAAATAGATTTGAATCTATTTATTGAATAGTGAAAAAGTCTTTTCTAAAATGACGTCTTGCATATGACTCATAGAAATAGTAGATAGACTAGCTAGAATCAAACTTTCACTGTTCTATCTACTATTGATTCTAGCTGGTCTAGAATCGATAGATTAGAATTCTAGAACCATATGCAAGACGTCACATACGAACTAGTGCTATTCTATTGATTCTATAAGAATCAAACAGAAAGTTTGATTCTAGATTCAAATAGATTTGAATCTATTTATTGAATAGTGAAAAAGTCTTTTCTAAAATGACGTCTTGCATATGACTCATAGAAATAGTAGATAGACTAGCTAGAATCAAACTTTCACTGTTCTATCTACTATTGATTCTAGCTGGTCTAGAATCAATAGATTAGAATTCTAGAACCATATGCAAGACGTCACATACGAACTAGTGCTATTCTATTGATTCTATTAGAATCAAACAGAAAGTTTGATTCTAGATTCAAATAGATTTGAATCTATTTATTGAATAGTGAAAAAGTCTTTTCTAAAATGAGGTCTTGCATATGACTCATAGAAATAGTAGATAGACTAGCTAGAATCAATAGATTAGAATTCTAGAACCATATGCAAGACGTCACATACGAACTAGTGCTATTCTATTGATTCTATTAGAATCAAACAGAAAGTTTGATTCTAGATTCAAATAGATTTGAATCTATTTATTGAATAGTGAAAAAGTCTTTTCTAAAATGACGTCTTGCATATGACTCATAGAAATAGTAGATAGACTAGCTAGAATCAAACTTTCACTGTTCTATCTACTATTGATTCTAACTGGTCTAGAATCAATAGATTAGAATTCTAGAACCATATGCAAGACGTCACATACGAACTAGTGCTATTCTATTGATTCTATTAGAAACAAACAGAAAGTTTGATTCTAGATTCAAATAGATTTGAATCTATTTATTGAATAGTGAAAAAGTCTTTTCTAAAATGACGTCTTGCATATGACTCATAGAAATAGTAGATAGACTAGCTAGAATCAATAGATTAGAATTCTAGAACCATATGCAAGACGTCACATACGAACTAGTGCTATTCTATTGATTCTATTAGAATCAAACAGAAAGTTTGATTCTAGATTCAAATAGATTTGAATCTATTTATTGAATAGTGAAAAAGTCTTTTCTAAAATGACGTCTTGCATATGACTCATAGAAATAGTAGATAGACTAGCTAGAATCAAACTTTCACTGTTCTATCTACTATTGATTCTAGCTGGTCTAGAATCAATAGATTAGAATTCTAGAACCATATGCAAGACGTCACATACGAACTAGTGCTATTCTATTGATTCTATTAGAATCAAACAGAAAGTTTGATTCTAGATTCAAATAGATTTGAATCTATTTATTGAATAGTGAAAAAGTCTTTTCTAAAATGACGTCTTGCATATGACTCATAGAAATAGTAGATAGACTAGCTAGAATCAATAGATTAGAATTCTAGAACCATATGCAAGACGTCACATACGAACTAGTGCTATTCTACTGATTCTATTAGAATCAAACAGAAAGTTTGATTCTAGATTCAAATAGATTTGAATCTATTTATTGAATAGTGAAAAAGTCTTTTCTAAAATGACGTCTTGCACATGACTCATAGAAATAGTAGATAGACTAGCTAGAATCAAACTTTCCCTGTTCTATCTACTATTGATTCTAGCTGGTCTAGAATCAATAGATTAGAATTCTAGAACCATATGCAAGACGTCACATACGAACTAGTGCTATTCTGTTGATTCTATTAGAATCAAACAGAAAGTTTGATTCTAGATTCAAATAGATTTGAATCTATTTATTGAATAGTGAAAAAGTCTTTTCTAAAATGACGTCTTGCATATGACTCATAGAAATAGTAAATAGACTAGCTAGAATCAATAGATTAGAATTCTAGAACCATATGCGAGACGTCACATACAAACTAGTGCTATTCTATTGATTCTATTAGAATCAAACAGAAAGTTTGATTCTAGATTCAAATAGATTTGAATCTATTTATTGAATAGTGAAAAAGTCTTTTCTAAAATGACGTCTTGCATATGACTCATAGAAATAGTAGATAGACTAGCTAGAATCAAACTTTCACTGTTCTATCTACTATTGATTCTAGCTGGTCTAGAATCAATAGATTAGAATTCTTGAACCATATGCAAGACGTCACATACGAACTAGTGCTATTCTATTGATTCTATTAGAATCAAACAGAAAGTTTGATTCTAGATTCAAATAGATTTGAATCTATTTATTGAATAGTGAAAAAGTCTTTTCTAAAATGACGTCTTGCATATGACTCATAGAAATAGTAGATAGACTAGCTAGAATCAATAGATTAGAATTCTAGAACCATATGCAAGACGTCACATACGAACTAGTGCTATTCTATTGATTCTATTAGAATCAAACAGAAAGTTTGATTCTAGATTCAAATAGATTTGAATCTATTTATTGAATAGTGAAAAAGTCTTTTCTAAAATGACGTCTTGCATATGACTCATAGAAATAGTAGATAGACTAGCTAGAATCAAACTTTCACTGTTCTATCTACTATTGATTCTAGCTGGTCTAGAATCGATAGATTAGAATTCTAGAACCATATGCAAGACGTCACATACGAACTAGTGCTATTCTATTGATTCTATTAGAATCAAACAGAAAGTTTGATTCTAGATTCAAATAGATTTGAATCTATTTATTGAATAGTGAAAAAGTCTTTTCTAAAATGACGTCTTGCATATGACTCATAGAAATAGTAGATAGACTAGCTAGAATCAAACTTTCACTGTTCTATCTACTATTGATTCTAGCTGGTCTAGAATCAATAGATTAGAATTCTAGAACCATATGCAAGACGTCACATACGAACTAGTGCTATTCTATTGATTCTATTAGAATCAAACAGAAAGTTTGATTCTAGATTCAAATAGATTTGAATCTATTTATTGAATAGTGAAAAAGTCTTTTCTAAAATGACGTCTTGCATATGACTCATAGAAATAGTAGATAGACTAGCTAGAATCAATAGATTAGAATTCTAGAACCATATGCAAGACGTCACATACGAACTAGTGCTATTCTATTGATTCTATTAGAATCAAACAGAAAGTTTGATTCTAGATTCAAATAGATTTGAATCTATTTATTGAATAGTGAAAAAGTCTTTTCTAAAATGACGTCTTGCATATGACTCATAGAAATAGTAGATAGACTAGCTAGAATCAAACTTTCACTGTTCTATCTACTATTGATTCTAACTGGTCTAGAATCAATAGATTAGAATTCTAGAACCATATGCAAGACGTCACATACGAACTAGTGCTATTCTATTGATTCTATTAGAAACAAACAGAAAGTTTGATTCTAGATTCAAATAGATTTGAATCTATTTATTGAATAGTGAAAAAGTCTTTTCTAAAATGACGTCTTGCATATGACTCATAGAAATAGTAGATAGACTAGCTAGAATCAATAGATTAGAATTCTAGAACCATATGCAAGACGTCACATACGAACTAGTGCTATTCTATTGATTCTATTAGAATCAAACAGAAAGTTTGATTCTAGATTCAAATAGATTTGAATCTATTTATTGAATAGTGAAAAAGTCTTTTCTAAAATGACGTCTTGCATATGACTCATAGAAATAGTAGATAGACTAGCTAGAATCAAACTTTCACTGTTCTATCTACTATTGATTCTAGCTGGTCTAGAATCAATAGATTAGAATTCTAGAACCATATGCAAGACGTCACATACGAACTAGTGCTATTCTATTGATTCTATTAGAATCAAACAGAAAGTTTGATTCTAGATTCAAATAGATTTGAATCTATTTATTGAATAGTGAAAAAGTCTTTTCTAAAATGACGTCTTGCATATGACTCATAGAAATAGTAGATAGACTAGCTAGAATCAATAGATTAGAATTCTAGAACCATATGCAAGACGTCACATACGAACTAGTGCTATTCTACTGATTCTATTAGAATCAAACAGAAAGTTTGATTCTAGATTCAAATAGATTTGAATCTATTTATTGAATAGTGAAAAAGTCTTTTCTAAAATGACGTCTTGCATATGACTCATAGAAATAGTAGATAGACTAGCTAGAATCAAACTTTCACTGTTCTATCTACTATTGATTCTAGCTGGTCTAGAATCAATAGATTAGAATTCTAGAACCATATGCAAGACGTCACATACGAACTAGTGCTATTCTGTTGATTCTATTAGAATCAAACAGAAAGTTTGATTCTAGATTCAAATAGATTTGAATCTATTTATTGAATAGTGAAAAAGTCTTTTCTAAAATGACGTCTTGCATATGACTCATAGAAATAGTAAATAGACTAGCTAGAATCAATAGATTAGAATTCTAGAACCATATGCGAGACGTCACATACGAACTAGTGCTATTCTATTGATTCTATTAGAATCAAACAGAAAGTTTGATTCTAGATTCAAATAGATTTGAATCTATTTATTGAATAGTGAAAAAGTCTTTTCTAAAATGACGTCTTGCATATGACTCATAGAAATAGTAGATAGACTAGCTAGAATCAAACTTTCACTGTTCTATCTACTATTGATTCTAGCTGGTCTAGAATCAATAGATTAGAATTCTTGAACCATATGCAAGACGTCACATACGAACTAGTGCTATTCTATTGATTCTATTAGAATCAAACAGAAAGTTTGATTCTAGATTCAAATAGATTTGAATCTATTTATTGAATAGTGAAAAAGTCTTTTCTAAAATGACGTCTTGCATATGACTCATAGAAATAGTAGATAGACTAGCTAGAATCAATAGATTAGAATTCTAGAACCATATGCAAGACGTCACATACGAACTAGTGCTATTCTATTGATTCTATTAGAATCAAACAGAAAGTTTGATTCTAGATTCAAATAGATTTGAATCTATTTATTGAATAGTGAAAAAGTCTTTTCTAAAATGACGTCTTGCATATGACTCATAGAAATAGTAGATAGACTAGCTAGAATCAAACTTTCACTGTTCTATCTACTATTGATTCTAGCTGGTCTAGAATCGATAGATTAGAATTCTAGAACCATATGCAAGACGTCACATACGAACTAGTGCTATTCTATTGATTCTATTAGAATCAAACAGAAAGTTAGATTTTAGATTCAAATAGATTTGAATCTATTTATTGAGTAATGAAAAAGTCTTTTCTAAAATGACGTCTTGCATATGACTCATAGAAATAGTAGATAGACTAGCTAGAATCAATAGATTAGAATTCTAGAACCATATGCAAGACGTCACATACGAACTAGTGCTATTCTATTGATTCTATTAGAATCAAACAGAAAGTTTGATTCTAGATTCAAATAGATTTGAATCTATTTATTGAATAGTGAAAAGTCTTTTCTAAAATGACGTCTTGCATATGACTCATACAAATAGTAGATAGACTAGCTAGAATCAAACTTTCACTGTTCTATCTACTATTGATTCTAGCTGGTCTAGAATCAATAGATTAGAATTGTAGAACCATATGCAAGACGTCACATATGAACTATTGCTATTCTATTGATTCTATAAGAATCAAACAGAAAGTTTGATTCTAGATTCAAATAGATTTGAATCTATTTATTGAATAGTGAAAAAGTCTTTTCTAAAATGACGTCTTGCATATGACTCATAGAAATAGTAGATAGACTAGCTAGAATCAATAGATTAGAATTTTAGAACCATATGCAAGACGTCACATACGAACTAGTGCTATTCTATTGATTCTATTAGAATCAAACAGAAAGTTTGATTCTAGATTCAAATAGATTTGAATCTATTTATTGAATAGTGAAAAAGTCTTTTCTAAAATGACGTCTTGCATATGACTCATAGAAATAGTAGATAGACTAGCTAGAATCAAACTTTCACTGTTCTATCTACTTTTGATTCTAGCTGGTCTAGAATCAATAGATTAGAATTCTAGAACCATATGCAAGACGTCACATATGAACTAGTGCTATTCTATTGATTCTATTAGAATCAAACAGAAAGTTTGATTCTAGATTCAAATAGATTTGAATCTATTTATTGAATTGTGAAAAAGTCTTTTCTAAAATGACGTCTTGCATATGACTCATAGAAATAGTAGATAGACTAGCTAGAATCAATAGATTAGAATTCTAGAACCATATGCAAGACGTCACATACGAACTAGTGCTATTCTATTGATTCTATTAGAATCAAACAGAAAGTTTGATTCTAGATTCAAATAGATTTGAATCTATTTATTGAATAGTGAAAAAGTCTTTTCTAAAATGACGTCTTGCATATGACTCATAGAAATACTAGATAGACTAGCTAGAATCAAACTTTCACTGTTCTATCTACTATTGATTCTAGCTGGTCTAGAATCAATAGATTAGAATTCTAGAACCATATGCAAGACGTCACATAAGAACTAGTGCTATTCTATTGAATCTATTAGAATCAAACAGAAACTTTGATTCTAGATTCAAATAGATTTGAATCTATTTATTGAATAGTGAAAAAGTCCTTTCTAAAATGACGTCTTGCATATGACTCATAGAAATAGTAGATAGACTAGCTAGAATCAATAGATTAGAATTCTAGAACTATATGCAAGACGTCACATACGAACTAGTGCTATTCTATTGATTCTATTAGAATCAAACAGAAAGTTTGATTCTAGATTCAAATAGATTTGAATCTATTTATTGAATAGTGAAAAAGTCTTTTCTAAAATGACGTCTTGCATATGACTCATAGAAATAGTAGATAGACTAGCTAGAATCAAACTTTCACTGTTCTATCTACTATTGATTCTAGCTGGTCTAGAATCAATAGATTAGAATTCTAGAACCATATGCAAGACGTCACATACGAACTAGTGCTATTCTATTGAATCTATTAGAATCAAACAGAAAGTTTGATTCTAGCTTCAAATAGATTTGAATCTATTTATTGAATAGTGAAAAAGTCCTTTCTAAAATGACATCTTGCATATGACTCATAGAAATAGTAGATAGACTAGCTAGAATCAATAGATTAGAATTCTAGAACCATATGCAAGACGTCACATACGAACTAGTGCTATTCTATTGATTCTATTAGAATCAAACAGAAAGTTTGATTTTAGATTCAAATAGATTTGAATCTATTTATTGAATAGTGAAAAAGTCTTTTCTAAAATGACGTCTTGCATATGACTCATAGAAATAGTAGATAGACTAGCTAGAATCAATAGATTAGAATTCTAGAACCATATGCAAGACGTCACATACGAACTAGTGCTATTCTATTGATTCTATTAGAATCAAACAGAAAGTTTGATTCTAGATTCAAATAGATTTGAATCTATTTATTGAATAAAGTCTTTTCTAAAATGACGTCTTGCATGTCTTGCATATGACTCATAGAAATAGTAGATAGACTAGCTAGAATCAAACTTTCACTGTTCTATCTACTATTGATTCTAGCTGGTCTAGAATCAATAGATTAGAATTCTAGAACCATATGCAAGACGTCACATACGAACTAGTGCTATTCTATTGATTCTATTAGAATCAAACAGAAAGTTTGATTCTAGATTCAAATAGATTTGAATCTATTTATTGAATAGTGAAAAAGTCTTTTCTAAAATGACGTCTTGCATATGACTCATAGAAATAGTAGAGAGACTAGCTAGAATCAATAGATTAGAATTCTAGAACCATACGCAAGACGTCACATACGAACTAGTGCTATTCTATTGATTCTATTAGAATCAAACAGAAAGTTTGATTCTAGATTCAAATAGATTTGAATCTATTTATTGAATAGTGAAAAAGTCTTTTCTAAAATGACGTCTTGCATATGACTCATAGAAATAGTAGATAGACTAGCTAGAATCAAGAGATTAGAATTCTAGAACCATATGCAAGACGTCACATACGAACTAGTGCTATTCTATTGATTCTATTAGAATCAACACAGAAAGTTTGATTCTAGATTCAAATAGATTTGAATCTATTTATTGAATAGTGAAAAAGTCTTTTCTAAAATGACGTCTTGCATATGACTCATAGAAATAGTAGATAGACTAGCTAGAATCAAACTTTCACTGTTCTATCTACTATTGATTCTAGCTGGTCTAGAATCAATAGATTAGAATTCTAGAACCATATGCAAGACGTCACACACGAACTAGTGCTATTCTATTGATTCTATTAGAATCAAACAGAAAGTTAGATTCTAGATTCAAATAGATTTGAATCTATTTATTGAATAGTGAAAAAGTCTTTTCTAAAATGACGTCTTGCATATGACTCATAGAAATAGTAGATAGACTAGCTAGAATCAATAGATTAGAATTCTAGAACCATATGCAAGACGTCACATACGAACTAGTGCTATTCTATTGATTCTACTAGAATCAAACAGAAAGTTTGATTCTAGATTCAAATAGATTTGAATCTATTTATTGAATAGTGAAAAGTCTTTTCTAAAATGACGTCTTGCATATGACTCATAGAAATAGTAGATAGACTAGCTAGAATCAAACTTTCACTGTTCTATCTACTATTGATTCTAGCTGGTCTAGAATCAATAGATTAGAATTCTAGAACCATATGCAAGACGTCACATCTGAACTAGTGCTATTCTATTGATTCTATTAGAATCAAACAGAAAGTTTGATTCTAGATTCAAATAGATTTGAATCTATATTTTATTGAATAGTGAAAAAGTCTTTTCTAAAATGACGTCTTGCATATGACTCATAGAAATAGTAGATAGACTAGCTAGAATCAATAGATTAGAATTCTAGAACCATATGCAAGACGTCACATACGAACTAGTGCTATTCTATTGATTCTATTAGAATCAAACAGAAAGTTTGATTCTAGATTCAAATAGATTTGAATCTATTTATTGAATAGTGAAAAAGTCTTTTCTAAAATAACGTCTTGCATATGACTCATAGAAATAGTAGATAGACTAGCTAGAATCAAACTTTCACTGTTCTATCTACTTTTGATTCTAGCTGGTCTAGAATCAATAGATTAGAATTCTAGAACCATATGCAAGACGTCACATATGAACTAGTGCTATTCTATTGATTCTATTAGAATCAAACAGAAAGTTTGATTCTAGATTCAAATAGATTTGAATCTATTTATTGAATTGTGAAAAAGTCTTTTCTAAAATGACGTCTTGCATATGACTCATAGAAATAGTAGATAGACTAGCTAGAATCAATAGATTAGAATTCTAGAACCATATGCAAGACGTCACATACGAACTAGTGCTATTCTATTGATTCTATTAGAATCAAACAGAAAGTTTGATTCTAGATTCAAATAGATTTGAATCTATTTATTGAATAGTGAAAAAGTCTTTTCTAAAATGACGTCTTGCATATGACTCATAGAAATAGTAGATAGACTAGCTAGAATCAATAGATTAGAATTCTAGAACCATATGCAAGACGTCACATACGAACTAGTGCTATTCTATTGATTCTATTAGAATCAAACAGAAAGTTTGATTCTAGATTCAAATAGATTTGAATCAATTTATTGAATAGTGAAAAAGTCTTTTCTAAAATGACGTCTTGCATATGACTCATAGAAATAGTAGATAGACTAGCTAGAATCAAACTTTCACTGTTCTATCTACTATTGATTCTAGCTGGTCTAGAATCAATAGATTAGAATTCTAGAACCATATGCAAGACGTCACATACGAACTAGTGCTATTCTATTGAATCTATTAGAATCAAACAGAAAGTTTGATTCTAGATTCAAATAGATTTGAATCTATTTATTGAATAGTGAAAAAGTCCTTTCTAAAATGACGTCTTGCATATGACTCATAGAAATAGTAGATAGACTAGCTAGAATCAATAGATTAGAATTCTAGAACCATATGCAAGACGTCACATACGAACTAGTGCTATTCTATTGATTCTATTAGAATCAAACAGAAGGTTTGATTCTAGATTCAAATAGATTTGAATCTATTTATTGAATAGTGAAAAAGTCTTTTCTAAAATGACGTCTTGCATATGACTCATAGAAATAGTAGATAGACTAGCTAGAATCAATAGATTAGAATTCTAGAACCATATGCAAGACGTCACATACGAACTAGTGCTATTCTATTGATTCTATTAGAATCAAACAGAAAATTTGATTCTAGATTCAAATAGATTTGAATCTATTTATTGAATAAAGTCTTTTCTAAAATGACGTCTTGCATATGACTCGTAGAAATAGTAGATAGACTAGCTAGAATCAAACTTTCACTGTTCTATCTACTATTGATTCTAGCTGGTCTAGAATCAATAGATTAGAATTCTAGAACCATATGCAAGACGTCACATACGAACTAGTGCTATTCTATTGATTCTATTAGAATCAAACAGAAAGTTTGATTCTAGATTCAAATAGATTTGAATCTATTTATTGAATAGTGAAAAAGTCTTTTCTAAATGACGTCTTGCATATGACTAATAGAAATAGTAGATAGACTAGCTAGAATCAATAGATTAGAATTTTAGAACCATATACAAGACGTCACATACGAACTAGTGCTATTCTATTGATTCTATTAGAATCAAACAGAAAGTTTGATTCTAGATTCAAATAGATTTGAATCTATTTATTGAATAGTGAAAAAGTCTTTTCTAAAATGACGTCTTGCATATGACTCATAGAAATAGTAGATAGACTAGCTAGAATCAAAAGATTAGAATTCTAGAACCATATGCAAGACGTCACATACGAACTAGTGCTATTCTATTGATTCTATTAGAATCAAACAGAAAGTTTGATTCTAGATTCAAATAGATTTGAATCTATTTATTGAATAGTGAAAAAGTCTTTTCTAAAATGACGTCTTGCATATGACTCATAGAAATAGTAGATAGACTAGCTAGAATCAAACTTTCACTGTTCTATCTACTATTGATTCTAGCTGGTCTAGAATCAATAGATTAGAATTCTAGAACCATATGCAAGACGTCACATACGAACTAGTGCTATTCTATTGATTCTATTAGAATCAAACAGAAAGTTTGATTCTAGATTCAAATAGATTTGAATCTATTTATTGAATAGTGAAAAAGTCTTTTCTAAAATGACGTCTTGCATATGACTCATAGAAAATAGTAGATAGACTAGCTAGAATCAATAGATTAGAATTCTAGAACCATATGCAAGACGTCACATACGAACTAGTGCTATTCTATTGATTCTATTAGAATCAAACAAAAAGTTTGATTCTAGATTCAAATAGATTTGAATCTATTTATTGAATAGTGAAAAAGTCTTTTCTAAAATGACGTCTTGCATATGACTCATAGAAATAGTAGATAGACTAGCTAGAATCAAACTTTCACTGTTCTATCTACTATTGATTCTAGCTGGTCTAGAATCAATAGATTAGAATTCTAGAACCCCATATGCAAGACGTCACATACGAACTAGTGCTATTCTATTGATTCTATTAGAATCAAACAGAAAGTTTGATTCTAGATTCAAATACATTTGAATCTATTTATTGAATAGTGAAAAAGTCTTTTCTAAAATGACGTCTTGCCTATGACCTCATAGAAATAGTAGATAGACTAGCTAGAATCAATAGATTAGAATTCTAGAACCATATGCAAGACTTCACATACGAACTAGTGCTATTCTATTGATTCTATTAGAATCAAACAGAAAGTTTGATTCTAGATTCAAATAGATTTGAATCTATTTATTGAATAGTGAAAAAGTCTTTTCTAAAATGACGTCTTGCATATGACTCATAGAAATAGTAAATAGACTAGCTAGAATCAAACTTTCACTGTTTTATCTACTATTGATTCTAGCTGGTCTAGAATCAATAGATTAGAATTCTAGAACCATATGCAAGACGTCACATACGAAATAGTGCTATTCTATCGATTCTATTAGAATCAACAGAAAGTTTGATTCTAGATTCAAATAGATTTGAATCTATTTATTGAATAGTGAAAAAGTCTTTTCTAAAATGACGTCTTAGATATGAATCATAGAAATAGTAGATAGACTAGCTAGAATCAATAGATTAGAATTCTAGAACCATATGCAAGACGTCACATACGAACTAGTGCTATTCTATTGATTCTATTAGAATCAAACAGAAAGTTTGATTCTAGATTCAAATAGATTTGAATCTATTTATTGAATAGTGAAAAAGTCTTTTCTAAAATGACGTCTTGCATATGACTCATAGAAATAGTAGATAGACTAGCTAGAATCAAACTTTCACTGTTCTATCTACTATTGATTCTAGCTGGTCTAGAATCAATAGATTAGAATTCTAGAACAATATGCAAGACGTCACATACGAACTAGTGCTATTCTATTGATTCTATTAGAATCAAACAGAAAGTTCGATTCTAGATTCAAATAGATTTGAATCTATTTATTGAATAGTGAAAAAGTCTTTTCTAAAATGACGTCTTGCATATGACTCATAGAAATAGTAGATAGACTAGCTAGAATCAATAGATTAGAATTCTAGAACCATATGCAAGACGTCACATACGAACTAGTGCTATTCTATTGATTCTATTAGAATCAAACAGAAAGTTTGATTCTAGATTCAAATAGATTTGAATCTATTTATTGAATAGTGAAAAAGTCTTTTCTAAAATGACGTCTTGCATATGACTCATAGAAATAGTAGATAGACTAGCTAGAATCAAAGTTTCACTGTTCTATCTACTATTGATTCTAGCTGGTCTAGAATCAATAGATTAGAATTCTAGAACCATATGCAAGACGTCACATACGAACTAGTGCTATTCTATTGATTCTATTAGAATCAAACAGAAAGTTTGATTCTAGATTCAAATAGATTTGAATCTATTTATTGAATAGTAAAAAAGTCTTTTCTAAAATGACGTCTTGCATATGACTCATAGAAATAGTAGATAGACTAGCTAGAATCAAACTTTCACTGTTCTATCTACTATTGATTCTAGCTGGTCTAGAATCAATATTTTAGAATTCTAGAACCATATGCAAGACGTCACATACGAACTAGTGCTATTCTATTGATTCTATTAGAATCAAACAGAAAGTTTGATTCTAGATTCAAATAGATTTGAATCTATTTATTGAATAGTGAAAAAGTCTTTTCTAAAATGACGTCTTGCATATGACTCATAGAAATAGTAGATACACTAGCTAGTATCAATAGATTAGAATTCTAGAACCATATGCAAGACGTCACATACGAACTAGTGCTATTCTATTGATTCTATTAGAATCAAACAGAAAGTTTGATTCTAGATTCAAATGGATTTGAATCTATTTATTGAATAGTGAAAAAGTCTTTTCTAAAATGACGTCTTGCATATGACTCATAGAAGTAGTAGATAGACTAGCTAGAATCAAACTTTCACTGTTCTATCTACTATTGATTCTAGCTGGTCTAGAATCAATAGATTAGAATTCTAGAACCATATGCAGACGTCACATACCAACTAGTGCTATTCTATTGATTCTATTAGAAACAAACAGAAGTTTGATTCTAGATTCAAATAGATTTGAATCTATTTATTGAATAGTGAAAAAGTCTTTTCTAAAATGACGTCTTGTATATGACTCATAGAAATAGTAGATAGACTAGCTAGTATCAATAGATTAGAATTCTAGAACCATATGCAAGACGTCACATACGAACTAGTGCTATTCTATTGATTCTATTAGAATCAAACAGAAAGTTTGATTCTAGATTCAAATAGATTTGAATCTATTTATTGAATAGTGAAAAAGTCTTTTCTAAAATGACGTCTTGCATATGACTCATAGAAATAGTAGATAGACTAGCTAGAATCAAACTTTCACTGTTCTATCTACTATTGATTCTAGCTGGTCTAGAATCAATAGATTAGAATTCTAGAACCATATGCAAGACGTCACATACGAACTAGTGCTATTCTATTGATTCTATTAGAATCAAACAGAAAGTTTGATTCTAGATTCAAATAGACTTGAATCTATTTATTGAATAGTGAAAAAGTCTTTTCTAAAATGACGTCTTGCATATGACTCATAGAAATAGTAGATAGACTAGCTAGAATCAATAGATTAGAATTCTAGAACCATATGCAAGACGTCACATACGAACTAGTGCTATTCTATTGATTCTATTAGAATCAAACAGAAAGTTTGATTCTAGATTCAAATAGATTTGAATCTATTTATTGAATAGTGAAAAAGTCTTTTCTAAAATGACGTCTTGCATATGACTCATAGAAATAGTAGATAGACTAGCTAGAATCAAACTTTCACTGTTCTATCTACTATTGATTCTAGCTGGTCTAGAATCAATAGATTAGATTTCTAGAACCATATGCAAGACGTCACATACGAACTAGTGCTATTCTATTGATTCTATTAGAATCAAACAGAAAGTTTGATTCTAGATTCAAATAGATTTGAATCTATTTATTGAATAGTGAAAAAGTCTTTTCTAAAATGACGTCTTGCATATGACTCATAGAAATAGTAGATAGACTAGCTAGAATCAAACTTTCACTGTTCTATCTACTATTGATTCTAGCTGGTCTAGAATCAATAGATTAGAATTCTAGAACCATATGCAAGACGTCACATACGAACTAGTGCTAATCTATTGATTCTATTAGAATCAAACAGAAAGTTTGATTCTAAATTCAAATAGATTTGAATCTATTTATTGAATAGTGAAAAAGTCTTTTCTAAAATGACGTCTTGCATATGACTCATAGAAATAGTAGATAGACTAGCTAGAATCAATAGATTAGAATTCTAGAACCATATGCAAGACGTCACATACGAACTAGTGCTATTCTATTGATTCTATTAGAATCAAACAGAAAGTTTGATTCTAGATTCAAATAGATTTGAATCTATTTATTGAATAGTGAAAAAGTCTTTTCTAAAATGACGTCTTGCATATGACTCATAGAAATAGTAGATAGACTAGCTAGAATCAAACTTTCACTGTTCTATCTACTATTGATTCTAGCTGGTCTAGAATCAATAGATTAGAATTCTAGAACCATATGCAAGACTTCACATACGAACTAGTGCTATTCTATTGATTATATTAGAATTAAACAGAAAGTTTGATTCTAGATTCAAATAGATTTGAATCTATTTATTGAATAGTGAAAAAGTCTTTTCTAAAATGACGTCTTGCATATGACTCATAAAAATAGTAGATAGACTAGCTAGAATCAATAGATACGAACTAGTGCTATTCTATTGATTCTATTTGAATCAAACAGAAAGTTTGATTCTAGATTCAAATAGATTTGAATCTATTTATTGAATAGTGAAAAAGTCTTTTCTAAAATGACGTCTTGCATATGACTCATAGAAATAGTAGATAGACTATCTAGAATCAAACTTTCACTGTTCTAGTCTACTATTGATTCTAGCTGGTCTAGAATCAATAGATTAGAATTCTAGAACCATATGCAAGACGTCACATACGAACTAGTGCTATTCTATTGATTCTATTAGAATCAAACAGAAAGTTTGATTCTAGATTCAAATAGATTTGAATCTATTTATTGAATAGTGAAAAAGTCTTTTCTAAAATGACGTCTTGCATATGACTCATAGAAATAGTAGATAGACTAGCTAGAATCAATAGATTAGAATTCTAGAACCATATGCAAGACGTCACATACGAACTAGTGCTATTCTATTGATTCTATTAGAATCAAACAGAAAGTTTGATTCTAGATTCAAATAGATTTGAATCTATTTATTGAATAGTGAAAAAGTCTTTTCTAAAATGACGTCTTGCATATGACTCATAAAAATAGTAGATAGACTAGCTAGAATCAAACTTTCACTGTTCTATCTACTATTGATTCTAGCTGGTCTAGAATCAATAGATTAGAATTCTAGAACCATATGCAAGACGTCACATACGAACTAGTGCTATTCTATTGATTCTATTAGAATCAAACAGAAAGTTTGATTCTAGATTCAAATAGATTTGAATCTATTTATTTAATAGTGAAAAAGTCTTTTCTAAAATGACGTCTTGCATATGACTCATAGAAATAGTAGATAGACTAGCTAGAATCAATAGATTAGAATTCTAAACCATATGCAAGAAGTCACATACGAACTAGTGCTATTCTATTGATTCTATTAGAATCAAACAGAAAGTTTGATTCTAGATTCAAATAGATTTGAATCTATTTATTGAATAGTGAAAAAGTCTTTTCTAAAATGACGTCTTGCATATGACTCATAGAAATAGTAGATAGACTAGCTAGAATCAAACTTTCACTGTTCTATCTACTATTGATTCTAGCTGGTCTAGAATCAATAGATTAGAATTCTAGAACCATATGCAAGACGTCACATACGAACTAGTGCTATTCTATTGATTCTATTAGAATCAAACAGAAAGTTTGATTCTAGATTCAAATAGATTTGAATCTATTTATTGAATAGAGAAAAAGTCTTTTCTAAAATGACGTCTTGCATATGACTCATAGAAATAGTAGATAGACTAGCTAGAATCAATAGATTAGAATTCTAGAACCATATGCAAGACGTCACATACGAACTAGTGCTATTCTATTGATTCTATTAGAATCAAACAGAAAGTTTGATTCTAGATTCAAATAGATTTGAATCTATTTATTGAATAGTGAAAAAGTCTTTTCTAAAATGACGTCTTGCATATTACTCATAGAAATAGTAGATAGACTAGCTAGAATCAAACTTTCACTGTTCTATCTACTATTGATTCTAGCTGGTCTAGAATCAATAGATTAGAATTCTAGAACCATATGCAAGACGTCACATACGAACTAGTGCTATTCTATTGATTCTATTAGAATCAAACAGAAAGTTTGATTTTAGATTCAAATAGATTTGAATCTATTTATTGAATAGTGAAAAAGTCTTTTCTAAAATGACGTCTTGCATATGACTCATAGAAATAGTAGATAGACTAGCTAGAATCAATAGATTAGAATTCTAGAACCATATGCAAGACGTCACATACGAACTAGTGCTATTCTATTGATTCTATTAGAATCAAACAGAAAGTTTGATTCTAGATTCAAATAGATTTGAATCTATTTATTGAATAGTGAAAAAGTCTTTTCTAAAATGACGTCTTGCATATGACTCATAGAAATAGTAGATAGACTAGCTAGAATCAAACTTTCACTGTTCTATCTACTATTGATTCTAGCTGGTCTAGAATCAATAGATTAGAATTCTAGAACCATATGCAAGACGTCACATACGAACTAGTGCTATTCTATTGATTCTATTAGAATCAAACAGAAAGTTTGATTCTAGATTCAAATAGATTTGAATCTATTTATTGAATAGTGAAAAAGTCTTTTCTAAAATGACGTCTTGCATATGACTCATAAAAATAGTAGATAGACTAGCTAGAATCAATAGATTAGAATTCTAGAACCATATGCAAGACGTCACATACGAACTAGTGCTATTCTATTGATTCTATTAGAATCAAACAGAAAGTTTGATTCTAGATTTAAATAGATTTGAATCTATTTATTGAATAGTGAAAAAGTCTTTTCTAAAATGACGTCTTGCATATGACTCATAGAAATAGTAGATAGACTAGCTAGAATCAAACTTTCACTGTTCTATCTACTATTGATTCTAGCTGGTCTAGAATCAATAGATTAGAATTCTAGAACCATATGCAAGACGTCACATACTAACTAGTGCTATTCTATTGATTCTATTAGAATCAAACAGAAAGTTTGATTCTAGATTCAAATAGATTTGAATCTATTTATTGAATAGTGAAAAAGTCTTTTCTAAAATGACGTCTTGCATATGACTCATAGAAATAGTAGATAGACTAGCTAGAATCAATAGATTAGAATTCTAAAACCATATGCAAGACGTCACATACGAACTAGTGCTATTCTATTGATTCTATTAGAATCAAACAGAAAGTTTCCTTCTAGATTCAAATAGATTTGAATCTATTTATTGAATAAAGAAAAAGTCTTTTCTAAAATGACGTCTTGCATATGACTCATAGAAATAGTAGATAGACTAGCTAGAATCAATAGATTAGAATTCTAGAACCATATGCAAGACGTCACATACGAACTTGTGCTATTCTATTGATTCTATTAGAATCAAACAGAAAGTTTGATTCTAGATTCAAATAGATTTGAATCTATTTATTGAATAGTGAAAAAGTATTTTCTAAAATGACGTCTTGCATATTACTCATAGAAATAGTAGATAGACTAGCTAGAATCAAACTTTCACTGTTCTATCTACTATTGATTCTAGCTGGTCTAGAATCAATAGATTAGAATTCTAGAACCATATGCAAGACGTCACATACGAACTAGTGCTATTCTATTGATTCTATTAGAATCAAACAGAAAGTTTGATTCTATATTCAAATAGATTTGAATCTAATTATTGAATAGTGAAAAAGTCTTTTCTAAAATGACGTCTTGCATATGACTCATAGAAATAGTAGATAGACTAGCTAGAATCAAATAGATTAGAATTCTAGAACCATATGCAAGACGTCACATACGAACTAGTGCTATTCTATTGATTCTATTAGAATCAAACAGAAAGTTTGATTCTAGATTCAAATAGATTTGAATCTATTTATTGAATAGTGAAAAAGTCTTTTCTAAAATGACGTCTTGCATATGACTCATAGAAATAGTAGATAGACTAGCTAGAATCAATAGATTAGAATTCTAGAGCCATATGCAAGACGTCACATACGAACTAGTGCTATTCTATTGATTCTATTAGAATCAAACAGAAAGTTTGATTCTAGATTCAAATAGATTTGAATCTATTTATTGAATAGTGAAAAAGTCTTTTCTAAAATGACGTCTTGCATATGACTCATAGAAATAGTAGATAGACTAGCTAGAATCAAACTTTCACTGTTCTATCTACTATTGATATCTATTTATTGAATAGTGAAAAAGTCTTTTCTAAAATGACGTCTTGCATATGACTCATAGAAATAGTAGATAGACTAGCTAGAATCAAACTTTCACTGTTCTATCTACTATTGATTCTAGCTGGTCTAGAATCAATAGATTAGAATTCTAGAACCATATGCAAGACGTCACATACGAACTAGTGCTATTCTATTGAATCTATTAGAATCAAACAGAAAGTTTGATTCTAGATTCAAATAGATTTGAATCTATTTATTGAATAGTGAAAAAGTCTTTTCTAAAATGACGTCTTGCATATGACTCATAGAAATAGTAGATAGACTAGCTAGAATCAATAGATTAGAATTCTAGAACCATATGCAAGACGTCACATACGAACTAGTGCTATTCTATTGATTCTATTAGAATCAAACAGAAAGTTTGATTCTAGATTCAAATAGATTTGAATCTATTTATTGAATAAAGTCTTTTCTAAAATGACGTCTTGCATATGACTCATAGAAATAGTAGATAGACTAGCTAGAATCAAACTTTCACTGTTCTATCTACTATTGATTCTAGCTGGTCTAGAATCAATAGATTAGAATTCTAGAACCATATGCAAGACGTCACATAAGAACTAGTGCTATTCTATTGATTCTATTAGAATCAAACAGAAAGTTTGATTCTAGATTCAAATAGATTTGAATCTATTTATTGAATTGTGAAAAAGTCTTTTCTAAATGACGTCTTGCATATGACTAATAGAAATAGTAGATAGACTAGCTAGAATCAATAGATTAGAATTCTAGAACCATATGCAAGACGTCACATACGAACTAGTGCTATTCTATTGATTCTATTAGAATCAAACAGAAAGTTTGATTCTAGATTCAAATAGATTTGAATCTATTTATTCAATAGTGAAAAAGTCTTTTCTAAAATGACGTCTTGCATATGACTCATAGAAATAGTAGATAGACTAGCTAGAATCAAACTTTCACTGTTCTATCTACTATTGATTCTAGCTGGTCTAGAATCAATAGATTAAAATTCTAGAACCATATGCAAGACGTCACATACGAACTAGTGCTATTCTATTGATTCTATTAGAATCAAACAGAAAGTTAGATTCTAGATTCAAATAGATTTGAATCTATTTATTGAATAGTGAAAAAGTCTTTTCTAAAATGACGTCTTGCATATGACTCATAGAAATAGTAGATAGACTAGCTAGAATCAATAGATTAGAATTCTAGAACCATATGCAAGACGTCACATACGAACTAGTGCTATTCTATTGATTCTATTAGAATCAAACAGAAAGTTTGATTCTAGATTCAAATAGATTTGAATCTATTTATTGAATAGTGAAAAGTCTTTTCTAAAATGACGTCTTGCATATGACTCATAGAAATAGTAAATAGACTAGCTAGAATCAAACTTTCACTGTTCTATCTACTATTGATTCTAGCTGGTCTAGAATCAATAGATTAGAATTCTAGAACCATATGCAAGACGTCACATACGAACTAGTGCTATTCTATTGACTCTATTAGAATCAAACAGAAAGTTTGATTATAGATTCAAATAGATTTGAATCTATTTATTGAATAGTGAAAAAGTCTTTTCTAAAATGACGTCTTGCATATGACTCATAGAAATAGTAGATAGACTAGCTAGAATCAAAAGATTAGAATTCTAGAACCATATGCAAGACGTCACATACGAACTAGTGCTATTCTATTGATTCTATTAGAATCAAACAGAAAGTTTGATTCTAGATTCAAATAGATTTGAATCTA
>NW_027064455.1:0-26189 GCF_032884065.1 Artemia franciscana
GGTAGGAAGAATAAAAACAAGTCCAAGATACCTAACTGACATAACCGAAACAACTGACATAACTGACATAAGCCCTCTAATCAAAATTCTGAGATAGCCATTTTATTCAGCATAGTCGAAAAACCTTATAACTATGTATTTGGGGACGACTTACTTCCCCACAGTCCCCGTGGGAGGGGCCACAAGTTACAAACTTTGCCCAGTGTTTGCATATAGTAATGGTTATTGGGAAGTATACATACGTTTTCAGGGGGCTTTTTTTGGTAGGGAGGAGGGGTTGAGAAGAGGGGGTTATGCTGGGGAAACTTTCCATGGAGGAATTCGTCATGGGTTAAGAATATTTTCATGAAGGGGTTGCAGCGTTTTCTAGCACTATTTAAAAAAACAACGAAAAAATAAATATGAATAATTTTTTTCAACTGAAAGTAAGGAGTAGCACTAAAGCTTAAAACGAACAGAAAATATTAGGCATATAAGGGGTTCACCTCCTCCTAATATTTCAATCTTTACGCTAAAGCATTGTTAGTAATTTCAACTATTTATTCTACGGCCTTTGTCATTCAGGGGACAAAATTGAAGCTTTAGTGTTAAGAGCGAGGTATTGACGAGTGGGCGAACCCTCTCATATACGTAGTAAAAGCAACCGAATATAGAAGTTTGTTACGTAAGCTAATTCGTAAGTTACGTCTGTCTTTTAATAATGAAAACGTTCGTAAAAAACTAAAAGTTTTAGTTGCCTTTTTAAGTACCCAAAAAATTAGAGGGCAACTGGGCCTCCTTCCTTCCTCCTTTTTTCAAAATCACTCGATCAAAACTATGGGAAAGCCATTTAGCCGAATAAATAAAGATTCAAATTTTGCTTTGATTATTCATCTGTGGAGAGCCGGAATCAAAACATGGATTAACTAAAAAAACGCTCAGAAATTAAATAAAAAAACAAGTTTTTTTTTAACTGAAAGTAAGGAGGTACATAAAAACTTAAAACGAGCAGAAATTACCCCATATATGGGATATATTATTATCTATATATATAAAAATAAGTTGTCTGTGTGTGTGTGTGTCGAGTGACGTCATGTTTGTGTGTCAACTGACGTCATGTTTGTCGACTGACGAAATTACAGACCAGGACATCAGGACACAAATGACGACCGGGACATAGGGAATATAAATGACGACCGGGACACTCAAAGAGAAAGCGACCGGGACACAAGGAATGTTCGATTAGCAATCACCATCAACAAAGCACCGGGAAACAAATGACGACTGGGACACAGGGAATATAAATGACGACCAGGACACTCAAAGATAAATTACAGACCGGGACACCGGAACACAAATGACGACCGGGACAAAAATGGCGACAGGGACACAGGGAATATAAATGACGACCGCGAAACTCAAAGAGAAATTACAGACTGGGACACCGGGACACAAATGACGACCGGGACACAGGGAAACAACTACAACAGGGACGCCGGGGGGCACAGGGGGGTATATAAATGACGACGGGGACACAGGGAATGTTCGACTAGCAATCACCATCAACAAAGCTCAAGGGCAATCATTAGAATAATGAGGTATAGATCTGAATACAGATTGTTTTTCCCATGGACAATTATATGTTGCATGTTCAAGAGTCGGTAAACTTGACAATCTATTTATATGCACAGACAATGGGACAGCCAAGAATGTTGTATATTCGCAAGTTTTACGTAGTTAAATATATATATATCTATATATATAAAAATAAGTTGTCTGTCTGTGTGCCTGTCTGTGGATCAGGTGACGTCATGTTTCTGTGTTGCCTGACGTCATGAAGTTAGTTGTCGTCATTTTTGCTATGACGGTGACGTCATTAAAGATATTTAATCATGAAGTTAGTTGTCGTCATTTCGAAACCCTTTGGCAGCACATTAATATTGCTTGCGGGAGATATCAGGCAAACATTACCTATAATACCTAGATCAACTCCTGCAGACGAAATGAATGCTTGCCTGAAAAATTCTAATTTATGGGCACACGTAAAAATGTTAAAATTAACTACAAATATGCGTGTTCGATTGCAAAACAATGACTGGTCAAACATTTTCAGATCAATTGCTGTGGAAATTGCAATTGGAAATGGAAAGCTCCCAGTAGACTCAATTTCAGGACGTATACAACTACCTGCTGATTTCTGTAATTTAGTGACGTCCAAAAATGAAATGATTGAAAAATTATTTCCGAATATTCTAAAAAATTATAAAAATAATAAATGCCTAAGTGAAAAAGCGATTCTCGCACCCAAAAGTATAGACGTCCACGAAATCAACAATATTGTTTTGACCAAGATTCGAGACCAGGCAGTCCTTTACAAGTCAGTCGACACAGTTTTGGAACCAAATGAAGCGGTTAATTATCCATCTGAATTTTTAAATTCCATAGATCTTTCAGGGTTTCCACCACACGTGCTACAACTAAAAATAGGCGTACCAATAATACTTTTAAGAAATATCAACCCACCAAAGCTTTGCAATGGCAAGCGACTTGCCGTAAAAAAAAAAAATGGAAAACCTAATAAAGGCCACAATCTTGACAGGGCCTTTTGAGGGTGAGGCTGTTCTTATTCCTCGCATTCCCATGATTCCAACGGATCTGCCTTTTCAATTTAAAAGATTGCAATTCCCAATTCGATTAGCATTTGCAATCACCATTAACAAAGCTCAAGGTCAATCATTAGAAAAATGTGGTATAGATCTTAATACTGATTGTTTTTCCCATGGACAATTGTACGTTGCATGTTTGAGGGTCCGTAAACCTGACAATCTATTTATATGCAGCGACAATTGGACAGCGAAGAATGTTGTATATTCGCAAGTTTTACGCAGTTAATTTGTATTGTATCTATCTATCTATCTATCTATATAAGAACGAGTTGTGTGTATGCATGTTTGTTTGTTTGTAAAAAGAGCGTTTGCATATAACATCATTATTAGTACATGCGGCTTTGTATATGCACAGACAATGGGAAAGCCAAGAATGTTGTATATCTGCAATTTTTACGTAGTTTAACTCCTGCAGACGAAATGAATGCTTGCCTGAAAAATTCTAATTTATGGGCACACGTAAAAATATTAAAATTAACTACAAATATGCGTGTCTGATTGCAAAACGATGACTCTGGTCAAACATTTTCAGATCAATTGCTGGCAATTGGAAACGGAAAGCTCCCAGTAGACTCAATTTCAGGACGTATACAACTACCTGCTGATTTCTGTAATTTAGTGACGTCCAAAAATGAATTGATTGAAAAAGTATTTCCGAATATTCTAAAAAATTATAAAAATAATAAATGGCTAAGTGAAAGAGCGATTCTCGCGCCCAAAAATATAGACATCCACGAAATCAAAAATATTGTTTTGACCAAGATTCGAGACCAGGCAGTCCTTTACAAGTCAGTCGACACAGTTTTGAACCAAATGAAGCGGTTAATTATCCATCTGAATTTTTAAATTCCATAGATCCTTCAGGGTTTCCACCACACGTGCTACAACTAAAAATAGACGTACAAATAATACTTTTAAGAAATATCAACCCACCAAAGCTTTGCAATGGCACGCGACTTGCCGTAAAAAAAACAATGGAAAACCTAATAGAGGCCACAATCTTGACAGGGCCTTTTGAGGGTGAGGCTGTTCTTATTCCTCGCATTCCCATGATTCCAACGGATCTGCCTTTTCAATTTAAAAGATTGCAATTTTCAATTCGATTAGCATTTGCAATCACCATTAACAAAGCTCAAGGTCAATCATTAGAAAAATGTGGTATAGATCTTAATACTGATTGTTTTTCCCATGGACAATTATACGTTGCATGTTCGAGGGTCGGTAAACCTGACAATCTATTTATATGCAGCGACAATTGGACAGCGAAGAACGTTGTATATTCGCAAGTTTTACGCAGTTAATTTATATTGAATCTATCTATCTATCTATCTCTATAAAAACGAGTTGTGTGTATGCATGTTTGTTTGTTTGTAAAAAGAGCGTTTGCATATGACGTCATTATTAGTACATACGGCTTTGTATATGCACAGACAATGGGAAAGCCAAGAATGTTGTATATTCGCAATTTTTACGTAGTTTGAAACACATATATAAATCTATCTATATTCACAGGTGGGACACAGGGACACAACTACAATGGCGCGTAACTAATATGACGCGTAACGACTTACGCGTGCGGGGGGGCTTGGGGGGGCGCGAAGCGCCCCACCAACTAGATGTCGGGGTGGCGCGGTGGCGCGAAGCGCCACCCCAACAGCTAGTATATATATATATATATATATATATATATATATATATATATATATATATCTATATATATATATATATATATATATATATATATATATATATATATATAAATAAGTTGTTTGTCTGTGTGTCTGTCTGTGGATCAGGTGACGTCATGTTTCTGTGTTGAATGACGTCATGAAATTAGTTGTCGTCATTTTTGCTATGACGGTGACGTCATTAAAGATATTTAAGACATATTTTCACGTAGAAATCTATTAATGTTTAAGTTTACAATGACTGATGAACTTACCATGGCAAAAGCCGATGAAGATGCTCAAAGAGTCTATGCCAAAAAACTTGCTGCTGATAGAGAAAGTCAGAAAAGAAAGCGTGCCGAGGAATCAAAAGAACAGCAAGGAAACAGGCTTGAGGCTAAAGAACGCAAAACCGCGCAGTTAGATGAAGATCCACCTGGACAGCGAGAGTCAAAACATATCAAAACTGAAAATGATAGCGATGATGATTGGGTTTGGGATTTTGACTTGGATAAGGTCATCAATGCCCACCAGATTTTAGTTAAAAAAACAAAGGTTCGGCGATATGTGTTTCATAGTGAAGCCAGTCAGTCGACGGCCAACCTACCATCTTCAAAGATACCACGATATGAAGACTCTACACCGTTCACCCCAATCAACATGAATACTTCTTTCTACGCCTGCTTTTGGTGAATGTACCCGGTCCGACATCCTTTGAGCATTTGAGAACTGTAAACGGTACTATACATGACACTTACCGTAGTGCATGCCAAGCTCTGAGTTTATTGGAGAATGACCAACACTGGGATAACTGCATCAATGACGCGTGCGAAACGTCAACCCCAAGTCAAATTCGTGCATTGTTTGGCATCATTTTAACAACTTGCTCTCCATCAGCTCCTACAGAGTTATGGGAAAAATATAAGTCAAAAATGTCCGAAGATATACTCCATCGAAAACAGTTAGAGACGTCAGATATGACTTTTGATTTTACATCAGAAATTTATAACTACACTTTAGTTATTATAGAAGATTTGTGCGTACGTATGGCAAACAAACCTCTTCAGGATTTGGGAATGCCTTCACCTAACCGTATCGCTGCTGTTTCGACATGTGTAGAATTGGATCGTGAACAAAGTTACAGTACGAGTGATCTATTGTCGTATGTACAAAATAACATTTCCAAGTTAACGTCGGAACAAAAAGACATTTATGATACGATAATGCATTGTGTTGATAACAACGTTGGAGAAATTTTCTTTTTGGATGCGCCAGGAGGTACTGGTAAAACGTTTGTGATAAAACTGATTCTGGCATCAATTCTGTCAAAAAATGATATAGCGTTGGCAATTGCGTCGTCCGGAATAGCCGCAACATTGCTGCCTGGTGGAAGAACTGCTCATTCCGCTTTGAAATTGCCTCTGAACTTGCATTCTACAGAAACTCCCACGTGCAATATTTCCAAATCATCTGGGATGGGTAAAGTATTGCAGCAATGCAAACTTATTATTTGGGAAGAGTGCACAATGGCACACAAAAAATCGCTCGAGGCTCTGGATCAATGCTTGAAAGATTTGAGAGGGAAGTCGAAACCCTTTGGCAGCACATTAATATTGCTTGCGGGAGATTTCAGGTAAACATTACCTATAATACCTAGATCAACTCCTGCAGACGAAATGAATGCTTGCCTGAAAAATTCTAATTTATGGGCACACGTAAAAATATTAAAATTAACTACAAATATGCGTGTCCGATTGCAAAACGATGACTCTGGTCAAACATTTTCAGATCAATTGCTGGTATTTGGAAACGGAAAGCTCCCAGTAGACTCAATTTCAGGACGTATACAACTACCTGCTGATTTCTGTAATTTAGTGACGTCCAAAAATGAATAGATTGAAAAAGTATTTCCGAATATTCTAAAAAATTATAAAAATAATAAATGGCTAAGTGAAAGAGCGATTCTCGCACCCAAAAATATAGACGTCCACGAAATCAACAATATTGTTTTGACCAAGATTCGAGACCAGGCAGTCCTTTACAAGTCAGTCGACACAGTTTTGGAACCAAATGAAGCGGTTAATTATCCATCTGAATTTTTAAATTCCATAGATCTTTCAGGGTTTCCACAACACGTGCTACAACTAAAAATAGGCGTACCAATAATACTTTTAAGAAATATCAACCCACCAAAGCTTTGCAATGGCACGCGACTTGCCGTAAAAAAAAACAATGGAAAACCTAATAGAGGCCACAATCTTGACAGGGCCTTTTGAGGGTGAGGCTGTTTTTATTCCTCGCATTCCCATGATTCCAACGGATCTGCCTTTTCAATTTAAAAGATTGCAATTCCCAATTCGATTAGCATTTGCAATCACCATTAACAAAGCTCTTGGTCAATCATTAGAAAAATGTGGTATAGATCTTAATACTGATTGTTTTTCCCATGGACGATTGTACGTTGCATGTTCGAGGGTCGGTAAACCTGACAATCTATTTATATGCAGCGACAATTGGACAACGAAGAATGTTGTATATTCGCAAGTTTTACGCAGTTAATTTGTATTGTATCTATCTATCTATCTATCTATATAAAAACGAGTTGTGTGTATGCATGTTTGTTTGTTTGTAAAAAGAGCGTTTGCATATGACGTCATTATTAGTACATACGGCTTTGTATATGCACAGACAATGGGAAAGTCAAGAATGTTGTATATTCGCAATTTTTACGTAGTTTAACTCCTGCAGACGAAATGAATGCTTGCCTGAAAAATTCTAACTTATGGGCTCACGTAAAAACATTAAAATTAACTACAAATATGCGTGTCCGATTGCAAAACGATGACTCTGGTCAAACATTTTCAGATCAATTGCTGGCAATTGGAAACGGAAAGCTCCCAGTAGTGGGAAAGCCAAGAATGTTGTATATTCGCAATTTTTACGTAGTTTGAAACACATATATAAATCTATCTATATTAACAGGTGGGACACAGGGACACAACTACAATGGCGCGTAACTAATATGGCGCGTAACGACTTACGCGCGCGGGGGGGCTTGGGGGGGCGCGAAGCGCCCCACCAACTAGGTGTTGGGGTGGCGTGAAGCGCCACCCCAACAGCTAGTATATATATATATAAATCTACCTATATTCACAGGTGGGACACAGGGACACAACTACAATGACGCGTAACTAATATGGAGCGTAACAACTTACGCGCGCGGGGGGGCTTGGGGGGGGGCAAAGCGCCCCCACCAACTAGGTGTTGGGGTGCTACCCAATAGCTAGTAGGATATATTATTAGAGGGATATATTATCCCTCTTCAGCTCCCTGCTCTTTGCGCTAAAGTTTTTACTGTTTTAAAAAGTAGAGTTGAGAGAAAGAGTCAAACTTTAGCGTAAAAAGCGGGGCGTTGAAGAGGGAACTGCCCTTTTCATATACGGGGTAATTTCTGCTCGTTTTAAGTTTTAATGTCGCTCTTTACTTTCAGTTAAAAAAAGTTTAATTTCTGATTTCATTAAGATCTATTAACTCTTAGGGGAGTTATCCCCTTTTTGAAAATCAGGGAAATTTTCTCAGGCAAGCAGCTTTTAATGGGTCACATTAAAATTGGGGAATTTTATACATTTTAAATAAGCATCAAAATTTGATTCGTTTCTTATGTTCATTATTATCAAGACTCTGCTTCTTTCAGTTTAGGCTGCTTATGAAGTTTTCGGTTATGTTTTGTCTTATGGGGAAAAATAAAATGTTTGGCAGCAATTTTAAAATTTTCAAAGAAAAAATCGCTCAATTTTTGTGCGAGTACGGTCCTAATATTACCTCATGGTTATTGCTTACGAACTTTACGAAATTTGTTGCAAGAATAAAAAAAATTAAACAAACAGTTTTATCAATGCCATTTCCTTGCAACAGTAGGGAGCGAACTAGACCGTTCTCAGTTGAGAGGCCCAGTCATATCCACTGGGCTGTTGCAAGGTAATAATCTGTAGGATTTATTGATACATTGACGTGTGTAATAAATCATAACAGCTAATGTCAGTGGAAGTAACAATCCATTGAAAGTGGCATATTTTACAATTAAAATTATAAGTTTATCCTCAGATTTTTACCAAAAATGGTTATTATGCAACAAATATAGGAAAACAGAAGAAACTTTTATGTTAGTATTACAGGGGGGGTAGGTCTGAAGTCAATTTGTTTTCTTCTGAATTTAAAAAAACTAAATTACACTAGAAAAAGAACGAATTCAGGAGTTTTGGCTCGGGAGGGGGGGGGGTACAAAAAAAAATTACAAAACGCACCAAAACTTTCCTTATATGCATTGTTTTTTTACGGTTCAGGTAAAAAAATAAGGGTAAATAAGGTAATAAATAAGGGTAATAAATAAGGGTAAATAAAAAATAAGGTAAAGTCTTAGATACGTGATTGACATAATTGGAACGGATCTGCTCCATTTGGGGGAATTGGGGGGGGGGGTAATTCTGGAAAATTAGAAAAAATGACGTATTTTTAACTTACGAAAGAAGTGATCGGATCTTCATGAAACTGCATATTTAGAAGGACCTCGTAACTCAGATCTCTTATTTTAAATCTCAACCGGATCCAGCGTCATTGAGGGGGGAGGCGGAAATCTTAGAAAATACTTAAAGCGGAGGGATCAGGATGAAACTGGATGAGAACAAAAAAACAAGTCTAAAATACGTGACTGATATAACCGGACCGAATCCGCTCTCTTTGGTGGAGTTGGAGGGGGGGGGTAATTCGGAAAAATGAGGTATTTTAACTTACGAACGGGTGATCAGATCTTAATGAAATTTGTTATTTAAAAGGAATTAGTGCTTTAAAGCTCTTATTCTAAATTCCGACCAGATCCTGTGACATTGGGGAGAGTTGGAGGGGGAAACCGGAATTCTTGGAAAATGTGAAAATTGGTTTATTTTTATCTTACGAATAGGGGGATCGGATCTTAATGAAACTTGATATATAGAAGGATTTTATGTCTCAGATACTCCATTTTCGACTGGAATTGGATCCAGGGATATAGGGGGTTGGAGGGGGGAAACGGATAACTTGGAAAACGCTTAAAGTGGAGAGATTGGGATGAAACTTGATGAGAAGAATAAGCACAAGTTATAGATAGGTGATTGACAAAACTGGAACGGATCCGTTCTCTTTGGAGGAGCTGGTGTTAATTTGGAAAAATTAGAAAAATTGAGGTATTTTTAACTTAACAACGGGTGACCGGATCTTAATGAAATTTGATATTTAGAAAGAATTCATGTCTCAGAGCTCTTATTTCAAATCCCGACCAGATCTGTTGACATTAGGGGGAGTTGGAGGGGGAAATCGGAAATCTTGGAAAACACTTAGAGTGGAGGAATCGGGATGAAGCTTGGTGGATAGAATAAGCAAATGTCGTAGATACGTGATTGACGTAACCGTACTGGATTCACTCTCTTTGGGAAAGTTGTGGGGAGGGGTTCAGTGCTTTGGCGAGTTTGACGCTTCTGAACGTGCTATGACGATGAAAATTGGTAGGCGTGTCAGGGAGCGGCAGAATTGACTTGATAAAGTCGTTTTCCCAGATTTAACCATCTGGGGTGCTAAAAGGAGAGGAAAAAAAAATGAGGTATTTATAACTTACGAGTGAGTGATCGGATCTTAATGAATTTTGATGTTTAGAAAGACATCGTGACCCAGAGCTTTTATTTTAAATCCCGACCAGCATTAAGCCTCTGATTTTCCTTTTAAATCAATCTATTGATTCTTAAAGCTCATACCATATGAGCTCTAGGCTCATAGCTTTTCTGGCGTCGTCACAAGTGGCGTTGTAATGAGCTCTTAGCTCTTGATTTAATTAGTTTAATACTAACGATTAATAGTAGTATGTTTGATAGGACCCGGGCAGTGGTTGTTAGTGGCGAGTTTGACGCTTCTGAACGTGCTAGGACGCTGAAAATTGGTAGGCGTGTCAGGGAGCGGCAGAATTGACTTGATAAAGTCATTTTCCCGGATTCAACCATCTGGGGGGCTAAAAGGAGAGGAAAAATAAAAAAAAATGAGGTATATATAACTTACGAGTTGGTGATCGGATCTTAATGAATTCTGATGTTTAGAAGGACATCGTGACTCAGAACTTTTATTTTGAATCCCGACCGGCATTAAGCCTCTGATTTTCCTTTTATATCAATCTATTGATTCTTAAAGCTCATACCATATGAGCTCTAGGCTCATAGCTTTTCTGGCGTCGTCACAAGTGGCGTCGTAATAAGTTCTTAGCTCTTGTTTTTAATTAGTTTAATACTAACGATTAATAGTAGTATGTTTGATAGGACCCGGGCAGTGGTTGTCACATTCATGCTATGTTAGTACCAGAGCTTAGCTTGAGCTTACTTCACCATTAGTGAGCGATCCAGACGCTTTAGTGAAATAAAATAAACAAAACAAGTTTTTTAAATGAAAGGAAGGAGCGACATTAAAACTCAAAACGAACAGAAATTACTCCGTATAAGAAAGGGGCTTTTCCTTCTCAACGCAAGGAAAAGCAAGAAGAGCAAGAAAGAGCAAGGTATTAGGAGGAGGTGAGCCCCTCATATGGGTTATAATTTCTGTTCGTTTTAAGTTTTAATCCTCCTGCTTACTTCCAGCTGAAAAAAAACTTTTTCACATTTATTTTTTCATTGTTTTTTTTAAGTAATGCTAGTAAATCCTGCGCTCCCTTCATGGAAATTTTCTTCCCCCCATGACAAATTCCTCAATGGAAAGTTCCCCCAGTATATCCCCCTCTTCTCAACCCCCTGCCTTTAACCAAAATATCCTCCTGAAAACGCCTGTACACTTCCCAATAACCATTTCTATATGTAAGCACTGGTCAAAGTTTTGAACTTGTAACCCCTCCCACCGGGACTGTGGGGGAGTAAGTCGTCCCCAAAGACATAGTTATAAGGTTTTTCGACTACGCTGAATAAAATGGCTATCTCAGAATTTTGATCCGTTGACTTTGGGAAAATAATTAGGGTGGGAGGGGGCCTAGGTGCCCTCCAATTTTTTTGGTCGCTTAAAAGGCACTAGAACTTTTCATTTCTGTTAGAATGAGCCTTCTCGCAACATTTTAGGATAACTGGGTCGATACGATCACCCCTGGGGAAAAAAAAACAAAAAAAAAACAAACAAACAAATAAACACGCATCCGTGACCTGTCTTCTGGAAAAAAAATATAAAGTTCCACATTTTTGCAGATAGGAGCTTAAAACTTCTGTAATAGGGTTCTCTGATACGCTAAATCTGATGGTGTGATTTTCGTTAAGATTCTATGACTTTTAGGGGGTGTTTCCCCCTATTTTCTAAAATAACGTAAATTTTCTCAGGTTCGTTACTTTTGATGGGTAAGACTATTGTAGATAGGAGCTTAAAGGAGTATTTTTGTAGATAGGAGCTTCTGCAGTAGGGTTCTCTGATACGCTGAATCTGATGGTGCGATTTTCGTTAAGATTCTATGACTTTTAGGGGGTGTTTCCCCCTATTTTCTAAAATAACTCAAACTTTCTCAGGTTCGTTACTTTTGATGGGTAAGACTAAACTTGATGAAACATATATATTTAAAATCATCATTAAAATGTGATTCTTTTGATGTAGCTATTGGTACCAAAATTCCATTTATTAGAGTATTAGTTTCTATTGAGCCGGGTCGCTCCTTATTACAGTTCGTTACCACGAACTGTTTGATATGGGTTAAGCCAGTATTAAAAAAAAAAAAAAAAAATAATCACTGATAGTGTACTCACCATCCACATGAATAGTGTCACCCAGTTTGAAATTGGCGAATACGTGGTAAATACTGGTTGTAGCTCCTGTATCGTTAATATATGTATATCATCCTAATGGTTAACCAAGACTCACTGGGAGATATTGGATAAAAATGTTTCCGCGAGGTTCTTGCTCACTTTTTCCAGATCGTACTGAAGATCTCCATAAACTATCGATCTTTATTTACCACGACTTACCCAAAAGCGGGAAAGAAGACCCCAAGCTTGGGTGAATCACCACTCTGAATTTCTCATATTAAAAGAGAAATAAACCACAACGAGGTCAAAGCCGTTATGGCCAGAGAAAGTAGATGTCCCTGTAGCCATATAATGCTATATTAATGGCAAAGAGGCCCCAGAAAATTTAAGTTAATATAGTTATGCTAAAAATGTTTCAGAGATAGAAGGATAAAATACTCATTTCCAGTTGGGCGTAGGGGATGATGAGGCTGTTTTCTTCATTGCATTTTCTTCACGGGGCATATTATGCTATAAATAGGTCTTATGACCATAGAGTTGGGCGTTGGTAGGAACATAAGAAGTGGCACACTTGGGACAATCAAGGACGCTGTGGTAAGATGCATGAAAGAAAACGAATATACTGCAGTTAATCTGGGCTGCCAAATTGACACATTTTGTGTCAAAATGACACAATTTGATGTTGCGTGACACAATGACATATTCAGTCAAAATGATGACACAATCGACGAAAATGACACATTTTTCAACAAAAAATGACACAATCGACAAAAATGACATATTTTTCAAAAAAAATGACACATTTTTATCATCCATGTCTTGTTTTTTCAATGGCAATAAACGAAAAGTAAAATTTCCATTTTCTACCTCCAGAAAAGCCTCAAATTAATGGAAGGGAATAGCGCTACCTAACGGTGGCAGTAGTACACAAACAGTGCGGAATACAGGATAGATGCCAGTATCATATTTAAGAGTTAAACTACGCGAAGAAAACAGCCGTATGCGGAAATTTTAAATCAAAATGCACGCTTGGCTTCTTGATTGAGTATTTGATGTTTAATTGTAATAGTAAAAGTAAATAGTAAAAAGTAAACAGCATGCAGTTAACCAAAGCTGTATGCCTAAGCAGCAACTCCCATTCTTAGGAGTAGAGGATGGGTATCCCACCTCAGACAAGATTATAAATTTCCAAAGATGTCTTTCCTTCAGAATAATCCATCTGGAAAAGCATGACTAACAAATATGACTAAAATACTAGATTGAAGCTGGTTGAATGGCATACACATTGAGTAAATAAAAAGCTTAGCCAATAAAGTCAATTACATATAGAGCCAATTACGATTACAACATCTTACGAAAAGTCTATTTTCAATTTACAGTCGGAATTGATCGTCCCTAAAACTTTTGTAAATCTAAACTTGCCTTGTTGGCTGCCCAGACACAAATTCATAGTGTGTAACATTAATTTAATCGAATGTTTTAACAGAATGACGTCACAAAAAGGTCATGATCCCAAGATAAGAGGATAAGGTACAATTAAATATGATACCACTTGTAGCAAACAAATATGACACATTTTGTGACACATTATAGAATCTGAGATGACACAAAAAGCACATTTTCGGAAAAAATATGACACACTCCTTAAAAAAAAAAAATGGCAGCCCTGCAGTTAATTGCTTGGTCTCTAGCAAAGCGAAAAACACGCACCCGTGATTTGTCTTCTGGCAAAAAATACAAAATTCCACATTTTTGTGGATAGGAGCTTGAAACTTCTACAGTAGGGTTCTCTTATACGCTGAATCTGATGGTGTCATTTTTAGTAAGATTCTACAACTTTTAGGGGGTGTTTCCCCCTATTTTCTTAAATGAGGCAAATTTTCTCAGGCTCGTAAATTTTGATGGGTAAGACTAAACCTGATGAAACTTATGTATTTAAAATCAGCATTAGAATGTAATTCTTTTGATTTAGCTATTGATATCAAAATTCAATTTTTTTGAGTTCTCGTTACTATTGAGCCGGGTCGCTCCTTACTACAGTTCGTTATCACGAACTGTTCGATTCTTTAAACTCTAGCTTGAAGGTATCTGAATTCTCAAAAAGATAAGAATCCGTAATCGCTATGCAGGAAGCAAGAATGTCGAATGTCTTTTGTGGTTGCTCGAGAGACGACTCAAGCAACAGGTGCAAGTTGCTTTTAACGATAGCTCAGGCGCGAACCTACGGGGGTGGGGGCCGTGGAGCTAAAGGGGCTGTAGCCTCCCTAAAAATTATATTTTTTAAAATCTTATTTTATTCGCTTGGTTTTATCTATTTTATCTTACTTAATCTGCTTGGTTTTATCAGTTTTATCTTATTTAATCTGCTCGCCACTGCGATAGCTTACTTTTATCCAAGCAGTATTTTCCTTCAGTAAGTTGGCTATGACTTGGGCGAAAATAACAGTCAATAAGAGCCCCTAAATCACCTTTTCGCTTGCGATTCGCTGCATTCTACTTGTTTTTGTACAATTTTCAACGAATTCCTTGTGTTTCACACAGGGTTGCCAACAGGGCACAATTTATGTCAAAAAGACACATTCCCATGTGCCGGAACACCATGACATAAAAGGGCAAAAAAAGTGACACATTTTAGAAATTTTGGACATAAAAGGGACAAATTTTGTAAATTAATAGCATAAAACGAAACATTTCCTAACAGGATATTTACATTTGGTTAAATAAAAAGTTTACATTTCACCAAAGTAGTGCTTTTACTCGTTTTTTTTTTTTTTTTTTTTTTTTTTTTTTTTTTTTTTTTTTTTTTTTTTTTTTTTTTTTTCACAAAGGTTTTCCCTGAGATTTCACAAGTAAAGGGTTTACCCAAAGTATAAAATGTATATGTTTATGTTAATTACGAGCTTCACAACAAGTCATTGCGTATGAATGTTATATACAAACTTTTTCCTTTTATTGTATTTTAAGTTAACTCATCACTTTGAAAGAGCTTTACAAAGGGTCTGTTGATCAATAATACAACTTGTAAAAAAAAGCAACCCCTGGTTTTGAAAATTCGAGATGGAGACATTTTAGACAAAAGTGATACATTTTTGAATACTTTGGGGACACATTCTTGGACCAAACAGTTGGCAGCCTGGAACTTCGCACGCGACTCAAGACTCTCGCCAAACCTTATTTATGACGATTAAACTCCAATATCACTTATTTTAGTAAATATACGTAACTTACGAATTACGACCTTCTATATTCATAGGTTTTATTGCGTATATGAGGGGGTTCAACCCTCGTCGATACCTCGCTCTTTACACTAAAGCTTTAGAGTCTTGAAAAACAATTAAAGCGGAGAGACAAGGATGAAACTTGGTGGGAAGAATAAAAACAAGTCCAAGATACCTAACTGACATAACTGACATAAGCCCTTTAATCAAAATTCTGAGATAGCCATTTTATTCAGCATAGTCGAAAAACCTCATAACTATGTCTTTGGGGACGACTTACTTCCCCACAGTCCCCGTGGGAGGAGCCACAAGTTACAAACTTTGACCAGTGTTTGCATATAGTAATGGTTATTGGGAAGTATACATACGTTTTCAGGGTCTTTTTTTGGTAGGGAGGAGGGGTTGAGAAGAGGGGGTTATGTTGGGGAAACTTTCCATGGAGGAATTCGTCATGGGTTAAGAATATTTTCATGAAGGGGTTGCAGCGTTTTCTAGCACTATTTAAAAAAACAATGAAAAAATAAATATGAATAATTTTTTTCAACTGAAAGTAAGGAGTAGCACTAAAACCTAAAACGAACAGAAAATATTAGGCATATAAGGGGTTCACCTCCTCCTAATATTTCAATCTTTACGCTAAAGCATTGTTAGTAATTTCAACTATTTATTCTACGGCCTTTGTCATTCAGGGGACAAAATTGAAGCTTTAGTGTTAAGAGCGAGGTATTGACGAGTGGGCGAACCCTCTCATATACGTAGTAAAAACAACCGAATATAGAAGTTTGTTGCGTAAGCTAATTCGTAAGTTACGTCTGTCTTTTAATAATGAAAACGTTCGTAAAAAACTAAAAGTTCTAGTTGCCTTTTTAAGTACCCAAAAAATTAAAGGGCAACTGGGCCTCCTTCCTTCCTCCTTTTTTCAAAATCATTCGATCAAAACTATGGGAAAGCCATTTAGCCGAATAAATAAAGATTCAAATTTTGCTTTGATTATTCATCTGCGGAGAGCCGGAATCAAAACATGGATTAACTAAAAAAACGCTCAGAAATTAAATAAAAAAACAAGTTTTTTTTTTAACTGAAAGTAAGGAGGTACATAAAAACTTAAAACGAGCAGAAATTACCCCATATATGGGATATATTATTATCTATATATATAAAAATAAGTTGTCTGTGTGTGTGTGTCGAGTGACGTCATGTTTGTGTGTCAGCTGACGTCATGTTTGTCGACTGACGAAATTACAGACCGGGAAATCAGGACACAAATGACGACCGGGACATAGGGAATATAAATGACGACCGGGACACTCAAAGAGAAAGCGACCGGGACACAAGGAATGTTCGATTAGCAATCACCATCAACAAAGCACCGGGAAACAAATGACGACCGGGACACAGGGAATATAAATGACGACCAGGACACTCAAAGAGAAATTACAGACCGGGACACCGGAACACAAATGACGACCGGGACAAAAATGACGACAGGGACACAGGGATTATAAATGACGACCGCGACACTCAAAGAGAAATTACAGACTGGGATACCGGGACACAAATGACGACCGGGACACAGGGAAACAACTACAACGGGGACGCCGGGGGGCACAGGGGGATATATAAATGACGACGGGGACACAGGGAATGTTCGACTAGCAATCACCATCAACAAAGCTCAAGGGCAATCATTAGAATAATGAGGTATAGATCTGAATACAGATTGTTTTTCCCATGGACAATTATATGTTGCATGTTCAAGAGTCGGTAAACTTGACAATCTATTTATATGCACAGACAATGGGACAGCCAAGAATGTTTTATATTCGCAAGTTTTACGTAGTTAAATATATATATATATATATATATATATATATATATATATATATATATATATATATATATATATATATATATATACTAGCTGTTGGGGTGGCGCTTCGCGCCACCCCAACACCTAGTTGGTGGGGGCGCTTCGCGCCCTCCCCAAGCCCCCCCGCGCGCGTAAGTCGTTACGTGCCATATTAGTTACGCGCCATTGTAGTTGTGTCCCTATGTCCCACCTGTGAATATAGATAGATATATATATATATATATATATATATATATATATATATATATATATATATATATATATATATATATATATATATATATGTTTTTAACTACGTAAAAATTGCGAATATACAACATTCTTTGCTGTCCCATTGTCTGTGCATATAAATAGATTGTCAGGTTTACCGACTCTTGAACATGCAACATATAATGGTCCATGGGAAAACAATCCGTATTCAGATCTATACCTCATGATTCTAATGATTGCCCTTGAGCTTTGTTGATGGTGATTGCTAATCGACCATTCCCTGAGTCGCCATCGTCATTTATATATCCCCCTGTGCACCCCGGTGTCCCCTTTGTAGTTATGTCCCTGTGTCCCGGTCGTCATTTATATTCCCTGTGTCCCGGTCGTCATTTGTGTCCCGGTGTTCCAGTCTGTGATTTCTCTTTGAGTGTCCCGGGCGTCATTTATATTCCTTGTGTCCCGGTGTCCCGGTCGTCATTTATATCCCCCTGTGCCCCCCGGCGTCCCCATTGTAGTTGTGTCCCTGTGTCCCGGTCGTCATTTATATTCCCTGTGTCCCGGTCGTCATTTGTATCCCGGTGTCCCGGTCTGTATATATATATATATATATATATATATATATATATATATATATATATATATATATATGGTTTTAACTACGTAAAACTTGCGAATATACAACATTCTTTGCTGTCCCATCGTCTTTGCATATAAATAGATTGTCAGGTTTACCGACTCTTGAACATGCAACATATAATGGTCCATGGGAAAACAATCTGTATTCAGATCTATACCTCATGATTCTAATGATTGCCCTTGAGCTTTGTTGATGGTGATTGCTAATCGACCATTCCCTGCCCCGGTGTCCCGGTCGTCATTTATATCCCCCTGTTTCCCCGGGTGTCCCCGTTGTAGTTGTGTCCCTGTGTCCCGGTCGTCATTTATATTCCCTGTGTCCCGGTCGTCATTTGTATCCCGGTGTCCCGGTCTGTATATACATTCGTTTTTTAGTTTTGTTTTTCTCCTTTATTTTTTTCCTTTTTTTTCTTTTTTAGTTTATTTAGATTTTTAGATTTTTTAGTTTTTTTATTAGTTTTTAGTTTTTTTTTCTTTTTAGTTTTTTTGTAGTTTTTACCTTCTTTTTAGTTTTGTTAGTTTTTTTTTTACTTATGTCCTGGTCGTCATTTATACTCCCTGTGTCCCGGTGCTTTGTTGATTGCTAATCGAACATTCCTTTTGTCCTGGTCGCTTTCTCTTTGAGTGTCGTCATTTATTTTTTTCTTTTTTAGTTCTTTTAGTTATTACCTTTTTTAGTTTTTTTAGTTTTTTAGATGAAAATTTTTTTTAGTTTTTTCCTTTTTTTCTTTTTAGTTTTTTATTGGTTTTTACCTTTATTTTAGCTTATTTTTCAGTTTTTTCCTTTTTTTTAGTTTTTTTTTATTTTTTATTTTTTTTTAGTTTTTTACCTTTTTTATGTTTTTTTAGTTTTTTTAGTTTTTAGGCTTTTTTACTTTTTTTTATTAGTTTTTAGTTTTTTTTGTAGTTTTTGCCTTTTTTTAGTTTTTTCAGTTTTTTTTTTAGTTTTTTATTGGTTTTTACCTTTATTTTAGCTTATTTTTCAGTTTTTTCCTTTTTTTTAGTTTTTTTTAGTTTTTAGTTTTTTTAATTTTTACCTTTTTTAGTTTTTTTAGTTTTTTGAGTTTTTTAGCTTTTTTATTTTTTTTATTAGTTTTTAGTTTTTTTGTAGTTTTTGCCTTTTTTAGTTTTTTTAGTTTTTTAGCTTTTTTATTAGTTTTTAGTTTTTTTTGTAGTTTTTGCCTTTTTTTAGCTTTTTTAGTTTTTTAGCATTTTTATTTTTTTTATCAGTTTTTAGTTTTTTTTGTAGTTAGTTTTTTTAGTTTTTTACCTTTTTTTAGTTTTTTTAGTTTTTTTAGTTTTTTAGCTTTTTTATTTTTTTTTATTAGTTTTTAGTTTTTTGTAGTTTTTGCCTTTTTTTAGTTTTTTTAGTTTTTTAGCTTTTTTATTAGTTTTTAGTTTTTTTTGTAGTTTTTGCCTTTTTTTAGTTTTTTTAGTTTTTTAGCTTTTTTATTTTTTTTATTAGTTTTTAGTTTTTTTGTAGTTTTTGCCTTTTTTTAGTTTTTTCAGTTTTGACGTCACCTGATCCAGTTTTTTCAGGTGACGTCACCTGATCCAAATAGATTGTCAGGTTTACCGACTCTTGAACATGCAACATATAATGGTCCATGGGAAAACAATCTGTATTCAGATCTATACCTCATGATTCTAATGATTGCCCTTGAGCTTTGTTGATGGTGATTGCTAATCGACCATTCCCTGTCCCGGTGTCCCGGTCGTCATTTATATCCCCCTGTTTCCCCCGGTGTCCCCGTTGTAGTTGTGTCCCTGTGTCCCGGTCGTCATTTATATTCCCTGTGTCCCGGTCGTCATTTGTATCCCGGTGTCCCGGTCTGTATATACATTCGTTTTTTAGTTTTGTTTTTCTCCTTTATTTTTTTCCTTTTTTTTTCTTTTTTAGTTTATTTAGATTTTTAGATTTTTTAGTTTTTTTTATTAGTTTTTAGTTTTTTTTTCTTTTTAGTTTTTTTTGTAGTTTTTACCTTCTTTTTAGTTTTGTTAGTTTTTTTTTTACTTATGTCCTGGTCGTCATTTATACTCCCTGTGTCCCGGTGTTTTGTTGATTGCTAATTGAACATTCCTTTTGTCCTGGACGCTTTCTCTTTGAGTGTCGTCATTTATTTTTTCTTTTTTAGTTCTTTTAGTTTTTACCTTTTTTAGTTTTTTTTAGTTTTTTAGATGAAAATTTTTTTTAGTTTTTTCCTTTTTTTTCTTTTTAGTTTTTTATTGGTTTTTACCTTTATTTTAGCTTATTTTTCAGTTTTTTCCTTTTTTTTTAGTTTTTTTTATTTTTTATTTTTTTTAGTTTTCTACCTTTTTTTAGTTTTTTTAGTTTTTTTAGTTTTTTAGCTTTTTTACTTTTTTTATTAGTTTTTAGTTTTTTTGTAGTTTTTGCCTTTTTTTAGTTTTTTCAGTTTTTTTTTAGTTTTTTATTTGTTTTTACCTTTATTTTAGCTTATTTTTCAGTTTTTTCCTTTTTTTAGTTTTTTTTAGTTTTTAGTTTTTTTTGTTTTTTACCTTTTTTTAGTTTTTTTAGTTTTTTTAGTTTTTTTAGTTTTTTTAGTTTTTTAGCTTTTTTTATTTTTTTTATTAGTTTTTAGTTTTTTTTGTAGTTTTTGCCTTTTTTTAGTTTTTTTAGTTTTTTAGCTTTTTTATTAGTTTTTATTTTTTTTTGTAGTTTTTGCCTTTTTTTAGTTTTTTTAGTTTTTTAGCTTTTTTATTTTTTTTATTAGTTTTTAGTTTTTTTTTGTAGTTTTTGCCTTTTTTTAGTTTTTTCAGTTTTGACGTCACCCTTTTTTAGTTTTTTCTTTTTTTAGTTTCTTCTTTTTATGATTTGTTTCTTCAATTTCTCAATGTTCATTCTAACATTGACACTTGGAAAAATCTTTACGTGCCAAGCATGCTAAAGCTCCAAGAATTTAAATTAAACCTCAAATTTGGGGTATCTGTTTTAAGGTTTTCGAATTACTTTAATCTATTGTCAAAATATATCGAAATATTTGTGCAATTCCCAGTTTTTTTTTTAGTTTTTTCTTTTTTTAGTTTTTAGCTTTTTTAGTTTTTTTTTGAGTTTTTTATCTTTTTTATTTTTTTACGTTTTTTCTTTTTAGGTTTTTTCTTTTTTTAATTTTTTTAATTTTTAATTTTTTTTTTTTAGTTTTTTCTCTTAGTTTTTTTTTAGTTTTTTACCATTTTTCTTTTTCGAATTACTTTTATCTATTGTCAAAATATTTCGAAATATTTATGCAATTTCCAGTTTTTACATTCTAGTTTGTTTTCTTTTATATATATAGAAGATATAATCTAGCGTAACGGACAGACAACTTATTTTTATATATATAGATATATATAAAATAAGTTGTCTGTCTGTCTGTGGATGTGTGGATGGATGTGTCAGGTGACGTCACCTGAAAAAACTGGATCAGGTGACGTCAAAACTGAAAAAACTAAAAAAGGCAAAAACTACAAAAAAAACTAAAAACTAATAAAAAAAATAAAAAAGCTAAAAAACTAAAAAAACTATAAAGGTAAAAACCAATAAAAAACTAAAAAGGCAAAAACTACAAAAAAAAACTAAAAACTAATAAAAAAAGTAAAAAAGCTAAAAAACTAAAAAAACTAAAAAAACTAAAAAAAGGTAAAAAACTAAAAAAAATAAAAATAAAAAAAAACTAAAAAAAAGGAAAAAACTGAAAAATAAGCTAAAATAAAGGTAAAAACCAATAAAAAACTAAAAAAAAAAGGAAAAAACTAATAAATGACGACACTCAAAGAGAAAAAAAAGGCAAAAACTACAAAAAAAACTAAAAACTAATAAAAAAAATAAAAAAGCTAAAAAACTAAAAAAACTAAAAAAAGGCAAAAACTACAAAAAAAACTAAAAACTAATAAAAAAGCTAAAAAACTAAAAAAAAAGGCAAAAACTACAAAAAAACTAAAAACTAATAAAAAAAATAAAAAGCTAAAAAACTAAAAAAACTAAAAAAACTAAAAAAAGGTAAAAAACTAAAAAAACTAAAAACTAAAAAAAAACTAAAAAGGTAAAAACTAAAAGAACTAAAAAGAAAAAAATAAATGACGACACTCAAAGAGAAAGCGACCAGGACAAAAGGAATGTTCGATTAGCAATCAACAAAGCACCGGGACACAGGGAGTATAAATGACGACCAGGACAAAACTAAAAATCTAAAAATCTAAATAAACTAAAAAAGAAAAAAAAAGGAAAAAAATAAAGGAGAAAAACAAAACTAAAAAACGAATGTATATACAGACCGGTACACCGGGATACAAATGACGACCGGGACACAGGGAATATAAATGACGACCGGGACACAGGGACACAACTACAACGGGGACACCGGGGGAAACAGGGGGATATAAATGACGACCGGGACAAAAAAACTAAAAGAAAAAAAAACTAAAAACTAATAAAAAAACTAAAAAATCTAAAAATCTAAATAAGCTAAAAAGAAAAAAAAAGGAAAAAAATAAAGGAGAAAAACAAAACTAAAAAACGAATGTATATACAGACCGGGACACCGGGATACAAATGACGACCGGGACCCGGGACACAGGGAATATAAATGACGACCGGGACACAGGGACACAACTACAACGGGGACACCGGGGGAAACAGGGGATGTAAATGACGACCGGGACACCGGGACAGGGAATGGTCGATTAGCAATCACCATCAACAAAGCTCAAGGGCAATCATTAGAATCATGAGGTATAGATCTGAATACAGATTGTTTTCCCATGGACCATTATATGTTGCATGTTCAAGAGTCGGTAAACCTGACAATCTATTTATATGCAAAGACAATGGGACAGCAAAGAATGTTGTATATTCGCAAGTTTTACGTAGTTAAAACCATATATATATATCTATCTATATTCACAGGTGGGACATAGGGACACAACTACAATGGCGCGTAACTATTATGGCGCGTAACGACTTACGCGCGCGGGGGGCTTGGGGGGGCGCGAAGCGCCCCCACCAACTAGGTGTTGGGGTGGCGCGAAGCGCCACCCCAACAGCTAGTATAGATATATATATATATATATATATATATATATATATATATATATATATATATATATATATATATATATATATATATATATATATATATATATATATATATATATACTAGCTGTTGGGGTGGCGCTTCGCGCCACCCCAACACCTAGTTGGTGGGGGCGCTTCGCGCCCCCCCCAAGCCCCCCCGCGCGCGTAAGTCGTTACGCGCCATAATAGTTACGCGCCATTGTAGTTGTGTCCCTATGTCCACCTGTGAATATAGATAGATATATATATATATGGTTTTAACTACGTAAAACTTGCGATATACAACATTCTTTGCTGTCCCATTGTCTTTGCATATAAATAGATTGTCAGGTTTACCGACTCTTGAACATGCAACATATAATGGTCCATGGGAAAACAATCTGTATTCAGATCTATACCTCATGATTCTAATGATTGCCCTTGAGCTTTGTTGATGGTGATTGCTAATCGACCATTCCCTGTCCCGGTGTCCCGGTCGTCATTTACATCCCCCTGTTTCCCCCGGTGTCCCCGTTGTAGTTGTGTCCCTGTGTCCCGGTCGTCATTTATATTCCCTGTGTCCCGGGTCCCGGTCGTCATTTGTATCCCGGTGTCCCGGTCTGTATATACATTCGTTTTTTAGTTTGTTTTTCTCCTTTATTTTTTTCCTTTTTTTTCTTTTTTAGCTTATTTAGATTTTTAGATTTTTTAGTTTTTTTATTAGTTTTTAGTTTTTTTTTCTTTTTAGTTTTTTTGTCCCGGTCGTCATTTATATCCCCCTGTTTCCCCCGGTGTCCCCGTTGTAGTTGTGTCCCTGTGTCCCGGTCGTCATTTATATTCCCTGTGTCCCGGTCGTCATTTGTATTTTTTTCCTTTTTTTTTCTTTTTTAGCTTATTTAGATTTTTAGATTTTTTAGTTTTTTTATTAGTTTTTAGTTTTTTTTTCTTTTTAGTTTTTTTGTCCCGGTCGTCATTTATATCCCCCTGTTTCCCCCGGGTCGTCATTTATACTCCCTGTGTCCCGGTGCTTTGTTGATTGCTAATCGAACATTCCTTTTGTCCTGGTCGCTTTCTCTTTGAGTGTCGTCATTTATTTTTTTCTTTTTTAGTTCTTTTAGTTTTTACCTTTTTAGTTTTTTTTTGTTTTTAGTTTTTTAGTTTTTTACCTTTTTTTTAGTTTTTTTAGTTTTTTTTAGTTTTTTAGCTTTTTTATTTTTTTTATTAGTTTTTAGTTTTTTTGTAGTTTTTGCCTTTTTTTTAGTTTTTTTTAGTTTTTTAGCTTTTTTATTAGTTTTTAGTTTTTTTTGTAGTTTTGCCTTTTTTTAGTTTTTTTAGTTTTTTAGCTTTTTTATTTTTTTTATTAGTTTTTAGTTTTTTTTGTAGTTTTTGCCTTTTTTTCTCTTTGAGTGTCGTCATTTATTAGTTTTTTCCTTTTTTTTTTAGTTTTTTATTGGTTTTTACCTTTATTTTAGCTTATTTTTCAGTTTTTTCCTTTTTTTTAGTTTTTTTTATTTTTTATTTTTTTTAGTTTTTACCTTTTTTTAGTTTTTTTAGTTTTTTAGCTTTTTTACTTTTTTTATTAGTTTTTAGTTTTTTTTGTAGTTTTTGCCTTTTTTAGTTTTTTCAGTTTTTTTTTTAGTTTTTTATTGGTTTTTACCTTTATAGTTTTTTTAGTTTTTTAGCTTTTTTATTTTTTTTATTAGTTTTTAGTTTTTTTTGTAGTTTTTGCCTTTTTTTTAGTTTTTTCAGTTTTGACGTCACCTGATCCAGTTTTTTCAGGTGACGTCACCTGACACATCCATCCATCCATCCATCCACAGACAACTTATTTTTATATATAGATATATACTAGCTGTTGGGGTGGCGCTTCGCGCCACCCCAACACCTAGTTGGTGGGGGCGCTTCGCGCCCCCCCCAAGCCCCCCCGCGCGCGTAAGTCGTTACGCGCCATAATAGTTACGCGCCATTGTAGTTGTGTCCCTATGTCCCACCTGTGAATATAGATAGATATATATATATGGTTTTAACTACGTAAAACTTGCGAATATACAACATTCTTTGCTGTCCCATTGTCTTTGCATATAAATAGATTGTCAGGTTTACCGACTCTTGAACATGCAACATATAATGGTCCATGGGAAAACAATCTGTATTCAGATCTATACCTCATGATTCTAATGATTGCCCTTGAGCTTTGTTGATGGTGATTGCTAATCGACCATTCCCTGTCCCGGTGTCCCGGTCGTCATTTACATCCCCCTGTTTCCCCCGGTGTCCCCGTTGTAGTTGTGTCCCTGTGTCCCGGTCGTCATTTATATTCCCTGTGTCCCGGGTCCCGGTCGTCATTTGTATCCCGGTGTCCCGGTCTGTATATACATTCGTTTTTTAGTTTTGTTTTTCTCCTTTATTTTTTTCCTTTTTTTTTCTTTTTTAGCTTATTTAGATTTTAGATTTTTTAGTTTTTTTATTAGTTTTTAGTTTTTTTTTCTTTTTAGTTTTTTTGTCCCGGTCGTCATTTATATCCCCCTGTTTCCCCCGGTGTCCCCGTTGTAGTTGTGTCCCTGTGTCCCGGTCGTCATTTATATTCCCTGTGTCCCGGTCGTCATTTGTATCCCGGTGTACCGGAGTTGTGTCCCTGTGTCCCGGTCGTCATTTATATTCCCTGTGTCCCGGGTCCCGGTCGTCATTTGTATCCCGGTGTCCCGGTCTGTATATACATTCGTTTTTTAGTTTTGTTTTTCTCCTTTATTTTTTTCCTTTTTTTTTCTTTTTTAGCTTATTTAGATTTTTAGATTTTTTAGTTTTTTTATTAGTTTTTAGTTTTTTTTTCTTTTTAGTTTTTTTGTCCCGGTCGTCATTTATATCCCCCTGTTTCCCCCGGGTCGTCATTTATACTCCCTGTGTCCCGGTGCTTTGTTGATTGCTAATCGAACATTCCTTTTGTCCTGGTCGCTTTCTCTTTGAGTGTCGTCATTTATTTTTTTCTTTTTTAGTTCTTTTAGTTTTTACCTTTTTTAGTTTTTTTTAGTTTTAGTTTTTTTAGTTTTTTACCTTTTTTTAGTTTTTTTAGTTTTTTTTAGTTTTTTAGCTTTTTTATTTTTTTTAT
>NW_027064456.1:0-26180 GCF_032884065.1 Artemia franciscana
TCGAAAACTAAAACTTTTGAAATAGGAAAAGAGCCTTTAATCACATTCTTTACCATTTGCAATCATAAACTAGTCTAATATCTTCATTTTTTCAACATATGTAGCTATTACCCTCGAAAACTAAAACTTTTGACATAGGAAAAGAGCCTTTAATCACATTCTTTACCATGTGCAATCATAAAATAGTTTAATATCTTCATTTTTTCAACCTACGTAGCTATTACCCTCGAAAACTAAAACTTTTGAAATAGGAAAAGAGCCTTTAATCACATTCTTCACCATGTGCAATCATAAAATAGTCTAATATCTTCATTTTTTCAACATACGTAGCTATTACCCTCGAATACTAAAACTTTTGAAATAGGAAAAGAGCCTTTAATCACATTCTTTACCATTTGCAATCATAAAATAGTCTAATACTTCATTTTTTCAACATACGTAGCTATTACCCTCGAAAACTAAAACTTTTGAAATAGGAAAAGAGCCTTTAATCACATTCTTTACCATTTGCAATCATAAAATAGTCTAATATCTTCATTTTTTCAACATACGTAGCTATTACACTCGAAAACTAAAATTTTTGAAATAGGAAAAGAGCCTTTAATCACATTCTTTACCATTTGCAATCATAAAATAGTCTAATACTTCATTTTTTCAACATACGTAGCTATTACCCTCGAATACTAAAACTTTTGAAATAGCAAAAGAGCCTTTAATCACATTCTTTACCATTTGCAATCATAAAATAGTCTAATACTTCATTTTTTCAACATACGTAGCTATTACCCTCGAAAACTAAAACTTTTTGAAATAGGAAAAGAGCCTTTAATCACATTCTTTACCATTTGCAATCATAAAATAGTCTAATATCTTCATTTTTTCAACATACGTAGCTATTACACTCGAAAACTAAAATTTTTGAAATAGGAAAAGAGCCTTTAATCACATTCTTTACCATTTGCAATCATAAAATAGTCTAATATCTTCATTTTTTCAACATACGTAGCTATTACCCTCGAAAACTAAAACTTTTGAAATAGGAAAAGAGCCTTTAATCACAATCTTTACCATTTGCAATCATAAAGTAGTATAATATCTTCATTTTTTCAACATACGTAGCTATTACCCCCGAAAACTAAAACTTTTGACATAGGAAAAGAGCCTTTAATCACATTCTTTACCATTTGCAATCATAAAATAGTCTAATATCTTCATTTTTTCAACATACGTAGCTATTACATTCGAAAACTAAAATTTTTGAAATAGGAAAAGAGCCTTTAATCACATTCTTTACCATTTGCAATCATAAAATAGTCTAATATCTTCATTTTTTCAACATACGTAGCTATTACCCTCGAAAACTAAAACTTTTGAAATAGGAAAAGAGCCTTTAATCACAATCTTTACCATTTGCAATCATAAAGTAGTATAATATCTTCATTTTTTCAACATACGTAGCTATTACCCCCGAAAACTAAAACTTTTGACATAGGAAAAGAGCCTTTAATCACATTCTTTACCATTTGCAATCATAAAATAGTCTAATATCTTCATTTTTTCAACATACGTAGCTATTACCCTCGAATACTAAAACTTTTGAAATAGGAAAAGAGCCTTTAATCACATTCTTTACCATTTGCAATCATAAAATAGTCTAATATCTTCATTTTTTTCAACATACGTAGCTATTACCCTCGAAAACTAAAACTTTTGAAATAGGAAAAGAGCCTTTAATCACATTCTTTACCATTTGCAATCATAAAATAGTCTAATATCTTCATTTTATCAACATATGTAGCTATTACACTTGAAAACTATAACTTTTGAAATAGGAAAAGAGCCTTTAATCACATTCTTTACCATTTGCAATCATAAAATAGTCTAATATCTTCATTTTTTCAACATACGTAGCTATTACCCTCGAAAACTAAAACTTTTGAAATAGGAAAAGAGCCTTTAATCACATTTTTACCATTTGCAATCATAAAGTAGTATAATATCATCATTTTTTCAACATACGTAGCTATTACCCTCGAAAACTAAAACTTTTGACATAGGAAAAGAGCCTTTAATCACATTCTTTACCATGTGCAATCATAAAATAGTTTAATATCTTAATTTTTTCAACATACGTAGCTATTACCCTCGAAAACTAAAACTTTTGAAATAGGAAAAGAGCCTTTAATCACATTCTTCACCATGTGCAATCATAAAATAGTCCAATATCTTCAGTTTTTCAACATACATAGCTATTACCCTCGAAAACTAAAACTTTTGAAATAGGAAAAGAGCCTTTAATCACATTCTTTACCATTTGCAATCATAAAATAGTCTAATATCTTCATTTTTTCAACATACGTAGCTATTACCCTCGAATACTAAAACTTTTGAAATAGGAAAAGAGCCTTTAATCACATTCTTTACCATTTGCAATCATAAAATAGTCTAATATCTTCATTTTTTCAACATACGTAGCTATTACACTCGAAAACTAAAACTTTTGAAATAGGAAAAGAGCCTTTAATCACATTCTTTACCATTTGCAATCATAAAATAGTCTAATATCTTCATTTTTCAACATACGTAGCTATTACCCTCGAAAACTAAAACTTTTGAAATAGGAAAAGAGCCTTTAATCACATTTTTACCGTTTGCAATCATAAAGTAGTATAATATCTTCATTTTTTCAACATACGTAGCTATTACCCTCGAAAACTAAAACTTTTGACATAGGAAAAGAGCCTTTAATCACATTCTTTACCATTTGCAATCATAAAATAGTCTAATATCTTCATTTTTTCAACATACGTAGCTATTACCCTCGAAAACTAAAACTTTTGACATGGGAAAAGAGCCTTTAATCACATTCTTTACCATTTGCAATCATAAAATAGTCTAATATCTTCATTTTTTCAAGATACGTAGCTATTACCCTCGAAAACTAAAACTTTTGACATAGGAAAAGAGCCTTTAATCACATTCTTCACCATGTGCAATCATAAAATAGTCTAATATCTTCATTTTTTCACTATACATAGCTATTACCCTCGAAAACTAAAACTTTTGAAATAGGAAAAGAGCCTTTAATCACATTCTTTACCATTTGCAATCATAAAATAGTCTAATATCTTCATTTTTTCAACATACGTAGCTATTACCCTCGAATACTAAAACTTTTGAAATAGCAAAAGAGCCTTTAATCACATTCTTTACCATTTGCAATCATAAAATAGTCTAATACTTCATTTTTTCAACATACGTAGCTATTACCCTCGAAAACTAAAACTTTTGAAATAGGAAAAGAGCCTTTAATCACATTCTTTACCATTTGCAATCATAAAATAGTCTAATATCTTCATTTTTTCAACATACGTAGCTATTACACTCGAAAACTAAAATTTTTGAAATAGGAAAAGAGCCTTTAATCACATTCTTTACCATTTGCAATCATAAAATAGTCTAATATCTTCATTTTTTCAACATACGTAGCTATTACCCTCGAAAACTAAAACTTTTGAAATAGGAAAAGAGCCTTTAATCACAATCTTTACCATTTGCAATCATAAAGTAGTATAATATCTTCATTTTTTCAACATACGTAGCTATTACCCCCGAAAACTAAAACTTTTGACATAGGAAAAGAGCCTTTAATCACATTCTTTACCATTTGCAATCATAAAATAGTCTAATATCTTCATTTTTTCAACATACGTAGCTATTACCCTCGAATACTAAAACTTTTGAAATAGGAAAAGAGCCTTTAATCATATTCTTTACCATGTGCAATCATAAAATAGTTTAATATCTTCATTTTTTCAACATACGTAGCTATTACCCTCGAAAACTAAAACTTTTGAAATAGGAAAAGAGCCTTTAATCACAATCTTCACCATGTGCAATCATAAAATAGTCTAATATCTTCATTTTTTCACTATACATAGCTATTACCCTCGAAAACTAAAACTTTTATAATAGGAAAAGAGCCTTTAATCACATTCTTTACCATTTGCAATCATAAAATAGTCTAATATCTTCATTTTTTCAACATACGTAGCTATTACCCTCGAAAACTAAAACTTTTGAAATAGGAAAAGAGCCTTTAATCACATTCTTTACCATTTGCAATCATAAAATAGTCTATCATTTTTTCAACATACGTAGCTATTACCCTCGAAAACTAAAACTTTTGAAATAGGAAAAGAGCCTTTAATCACATTCTTTACCATTTGCAAACATAAAATAGTCTAATATCTTCATTTTTTCTACATACGTAGCTATTAAACTCGAAAACTAAAATTTTTGAAATAGGAAAAGAGCCTTTAATCACATTCTTTACCATTTGCAATCATAAAATAGTCTAATATCTTCATTTTTTCAACATACGTAGCTATTACCCTCGAAAACTAAAACTTTTGAAATAGGAAAAGAGCCTTTAATCACAATCTTTACCATTTGCAATCATAAAGTAGTATAATATCTTCATTTTTTCAACATACGTAGCTATTACCCCCGAAAACTAAAACTTTTGACATAGGAAAAGAGCCTTTAATCACATTCTTTACCATTTGCAATCATAAAATAGTCTAATATCTTCATTTTTTCAACATACGTAGCTATTACCCTCGAATACTAAAACTTTTGAAATAGGAAAAGAGCCTTTAATCACATTCTTTACCATTTGCAATCATAAAATAGTCTAATATCTTCATTTTTTCAACATACGTAGCTATTACCCTCGAAAACTAAAACTTTTGAAATAGGAAAAGAGCCTTTAATCACATTCTTTACCATTTGCAATCATAAAATAGTCTAATATCTTCATTTTTTCAACATATGTAGCTATTACACTTGAAAACTATAACTTTTGAAATAGGAAAAGAGCCTTTAATCACATTCTTCACCATTTGCAATCATAAAATAGTCTAATATCTTCATTTTTTCAACATACGTAGCTATTACCCTCGAAAACTAAAACTTTTGAAATAGGAAAAGAGCCTTTAATCACATTTTTACCATTTGCAATCATAAAGTAGTATAATATCATCATTTTTTCAACATACGTAGCTATTACCCTCGAAAACTAAAACTTTTGACATAGGAAAAGAGCCTTTAATCACATTCTTTACCATGTGCAATCATAAAATAGTTTAATATCTTAATTTTTTCAACATACGTAGCTATTACCCTCGAAAACTAAAACTTTTGAAATAGGAAAAGAGCCTTTAATCACATTCTTCACCATGTGCAATCATAAAATAGTCTAATATCTTCAGTTTTTCAACATACATAGCTATTACCCTCGAAAACTAAAACTTTTGAAATAGGAAAAGAGCCTTTAATGACATTCTTTACCATTTGCAATCATAAAATAGTCTAATATCTTCATTTTTTCAACATACGTAGCTATTACCCTCGAATACTAAAACTTTTGAAATAGGAAAAGAGCCTTTAATCACATTCTTTACCATTTGCAATCATAAAATAGTCTAATATCTTCATTTTTTCAACATACGTAGCTATTACACTCGAAAACTAAAACTTTTGAAATAGGAAAAAAGCCTTTAATCACATTCTTTACCATTTGCAATCATAAAATAGTCTAATATCTTCATTTTTTCAACATACGTAGCTATTACCCTCGAAAACTAAAACTTTTGAAATAGGAAAAGAGCCTTTAATCACATTTTTACCATTTGCAATCATAAAGTAGTATAATATCTTCATTTTTTCAACATACGTAGCTATTACCCTCGAAAACTAAAACTTTTGACATAGGAAAAGAGCCTTTAATCACATTCTTTACCATTTGCAATCATAAAATAGTCTAATATCTTCATTTTTTCAACATACGTAGCTATTACCCTCGAAAACTAAAACTTTTGACATGGGAAAAGAGCCTTTAATCACATTCTTTACCATTTGCAATCATAAAATAGTCTAATATCTTCATTTTTTCAAGATACGTAGCTATTACCCTCGAAAACTAAAACTTTTGACATAGGAAAAGAGCCTTTAATCACATTCTTTACCATTTGCAATCATAAAATAGTCTAATATCTTCATTTTTTCCACAGACATAGCTATTACCCTCGAAAACTAAAACTTTTGAAATAGGAAAAAAGCCTTTAATCACATTCTTTACTATTTGCAATCATAAAATACTCTAATATCTTCATTTTTTCCACAGACATAGCTATTAACCTCGAAAACTAAAACTTTTGAAATAGGAAAAGAGCCTTTAATCACATTCTTTACCATTTGCAATCATAAACTAGTCTAATATCTTCATTTTTTCATCATACGTAGCTATTACCCTCGAAAAATAAAACTTTTGAAATAGGAAAAGAGCCTTTAATCACATTCTTTACCATGTGCAATCATAAAATAGTCTAATATCTTCATTTTTTCAACATACGTAGCTATTACCCTTGAAAACTAAAACTTTTGACATAGGAAAAAAGCCTTTAATCACATTCTTTACCATTTGCAATCATAAAATAGTCTAATATCTTCATTTTTTCAACATATGTAGCTATTACCCTCGAAAACTAAAACTTGTGAAATAGGAAAAGAGCCTTTAATCACATTCTTTACCTTTTGCAATCATAAAATATTCTAATATCTTCATTTTTTCAAGATACGTAGCTATTACCCTCGAAAACTAAAACTTTTGACATAGGAAAAGAGCCTTTAATCACATTCTTAATCATTTGCAATCATAAAATAGTCTAATATCTTCACTTTTTCCACAGACATAGCTATTACCCTCGAAAACTAAAACTTTTGAAATAGGAAAAAAGCCTTTAATCACATTCTTTACCATTTGCAATCATAAAATAGTCTAATATCTTCAATTTTCCCACAGACATAGCTATTAAACTCGAAAACTAAAACTTTTGAAATAGGAAAAGAGCCTTTAATCACATTCTTTACCATTTGCAATCATAAAATAGTCTAATACCTTCATTTTTGCAACATACGTAGCTATTGCCCTCGAATACTAAAACTTTTGAAATAGGAAAAGAGCCTTTAATCACATTCTTTACCATTTGCAATCATAAAATAGTCTAATATCTTCATTTTTTCCACAGACATAGCTATTACCCTCGAAAACTAAAACTTTTGAAATAGGAAAAGAGCCTTTAATCAAATTCTTTACCATTTGCAATCATAAACTAGTCTAATATCTTCATTTTTTCAACATACGTAGCTATTACCCTCGAAAACTAAAACTTTTGAAATAGGAAAAGAGCCTTTAATCACATTCTTTACCATGTGCAATCATGAAATAGTCTAATATCTTCATTTTTTCAACATACGTAGCTATTACCCTCGAAAACTAAAACTTTTGAAATAGGAAAAGAGCCTTTAATCACATTCTTTACCATGTGCAATCATAAAATAGTCTAATATCTTCATTTTTTCAACACACGTAGCTATTACCCTCGAAAACTAAAACTTTTGACATAGGAAAAGAGCCTTTAATCACACTCTTCACCATGTGCAATCATAAAATAGTCTAATATCTTCATTTTTCCACAGACATAGCTATTACTCTCGAAAACTAAAACTTTTGAAATAGGAAAAGAGCCTTTAATCACATTCTTTACCATTTGCAATCATAAACTAGTCTAATATCTTCATTTTTTCAACATACGTAGCTATTACCCTCGAAAACTAAAACTTTTGAAATAGGAAAAGAGCCTTTAATCACATTCTTTACCATGTGCAATCATAAAATAGTTTAATATCTTCATTTTTTCAACATACGTAGCTATTACCCTCGAAAACTAAAACTTTTGAAATAGGAAAAGAGCCTTTAATCACATTCTTCACCATGTGCAATCATAAAATAGTCTAATATCTTCATTTTTTCAACATACATAGCTATTACCCTCGAAAACTAAAACTTTTGAAATAGGAAAAGAGCCTTTAATCACATTCTTTACCGTTTGCAATCATAAAATAGTCTAATATCTTCATTTTTTCAACATACGTAGCTATTACCCTCGAATACTAAAACTTTTGAAATAGGAAAAGAGCCTTTAATCACATTCTTTACCATTTGCAATCATAAAATAGTCTAATATCTTCATTTTTTCAACATACGTAGCTATTACCCTCGAAAACTAAAACTTTTGAAATAGGAAAAGAGCCTTTAATCACATTCTTTACCATTTGCAATCATAAAATAGTCTAATATCTTCATTTTTGCAACATATGTAGCTATTACACTCGAAAACTAAAACTTTTGAAATAGGAAAAGAGCCTTTAATCACATTCTTTACCATTTGCAATCATAAAATAGTCTAATATCTTCATTTTTTCAACATACGTAGCTATTACCCTCGAAAACAAAAAACTTTTGAAATAGGAAAAGAGCCTTTAATCACATTTTTACCATTTGCAATCATAAAGTAGTATAATATCTTCATTTTTTCAACATACGTAGCTATTACCCTCGAAAACTAAAACTTTTGAAATAGGAAAAGAGCCTTTAATCACATTCTTTACCATTTGCAATCATAAAATAGTCTAATATCTTCATTTTTTCAACATACGTAGCTATTACCCTCGAAAACTAAAACTTTTAAAATAGGAAAAGAGCCTTTAATCACATTCTTCGCCATGTGCAATCATAAAATAGTCTAATATCTTCATTTTGCAACATATGTAGCTATTACACTCGAAAACTAAAACTTTTGAAATAGGAAAAGAGCCTTTAATCACATTCTTTACCATTTGCAATCATAAAATAGTCTAATATCTTCATTTTTTCAACATACGTAGCTATTACCCTCGAAAACTAAAACTTTTGAAATAGGAAAAGAGCCTTTAATCACATTTTTACCATTTGCAATCATAAAGTAGTATAATATCATCATTTTTTCAACATACGTAGCTATTACCCTCGAAAACTAAAACTTTTGACATAGGAAAAGAGCCTTTAATCACATTCTTTACCATGTGCAATCATAAAATAGTTTAATATCTTAATTTTTTCAACATACGTAGCTATTACCCTCGAAAACTAAAACTTTTGAAATAGGAAAAGAACCTCTAATCACATTCTTCACCATGTGCAATCATAAAATAGTCTAATATCTTCATTTTTTCAACCTACGTAGCTATTACCCTCGAAAACTAAAACTTTTGACATGGGAAAAGAGCCTTTAATCACATTCTTTACCATTTTCCATACATAAAATAGTCTAATATCTTCATTTTTTCAAGATACGTAGCTATTACCCTCGAAAACTAAAACTTTTGACATAGGAAAAGAGCCTTTAATCACATTCTTTACCATTTGCAATCATAAAATAGTCTAATATCTTCATTTTTTCCACAGACATAGCTATTACCCTCGAAAACTAAAACTTTTGAAATAGGAAAAAAGCCTTTAATCACATTCTTTACCATTTGCAATCATAAAATAGTCTAATATCTTCATTTTTTCCACAGACATAGCTATTACCCTCGAAAAATAAAACTTTTGAAATAGGAAAAGAGCCTTTAATCACATTCTTTACCATTTGCAATGATAAACTAGTCTAATATCTTCATTTTTTCAACATACGTAGCTATTACCCTCGAAAATTAAAACTTTTGAAATAGGAAAAGAGCCTTTAATCACATTCTTTACCATGTGCAATCATAAAATAGTCTAATATCTTCATTTTTTCAACAAACGTAGCTATTACCCTCGAAAACTAAAACTTTTGAAATAGGAAAAGAGCCTTTAATCACATTCTTTACCATGTGCAATCATAAAATAGTCTAATATCTTCATTTTTTCAACACACGTAGCTATTACCCTCGAAAACTAAAACTTTTGACATAGGAAAAGAGCCTTTAATCACACTCTTCACCATGTGCAATCATAAAATAGTCTAATATCTTCATTTTTCCACAGACATAGCTATTACCCTCGAAAACTAAAACTTTTGAAATAGGAAAAGAGCCTTTAATCACATTCTTTACCATTTGCAATCATAAACTAGTCTAATATCTTCATTTTTTCAACATACGTAGCTATTACCCTCGAAAACTAAAACTTTTGACATAGGAAAAGAGCCTTTAATCACATTCTTTACCATGTGCAATCATAAAATAGTTTAATATCTTCATTTTTTCAACATACGTAGCTATTACCCTCGAAAACTAAAACTTTTGAAATAGGAAAAGAGCCTTTAATCACATTCTTCACCATGTGCAATCATAAAATAGTCTAATATCTTCATTTTTTCACTATACATAGCTATTACCCTCGAAAACTAAAACTTTTGACATAGGAAAAGAGCCTTTAATCACATTCTTTACCATGTGCAATCATAAAATAGTTTAATATCTTCATTTTTTCAACATACGTAGCTATTACCCTCGAAAACTAAAACTTTTGAAATAGGAAAAGAGCCTTTAATCACATTCTTCACCATATGCAATCATAAAATAGTCTAATATCTTCATTTTTTCACTATACATAGCTATTACCCTCGAAAACTAAAACTTTTGAAATAGGAAAAGAGCCTTTAATCACATTCTTTACCATTTGCAATCATAAAATAGTCTAATATCTTCATTTTTCCCATTTTTCCGGCTTTTTTCCTATTTCAAAAGTTTTAGTTTTCGAGGGTAATAGCTACGTATGTTGAAAAAATGAAGATATTAAACTATTTTATGATTGCACATGGTAAAGAATGTGATTAAAGGCTCTTTTCCTATGTCAAAAGTTTTAGTTTTCGAGGGTAATAGCTACGTATGTTGAAAAAATGATGATATTATACTACTTTATGATTGCAAATGGTAAAATGTGATTAAAGGCTCTTTTCCTATTTCAAAAATTTTAGTTTTCGAGGGTAATAGCTACGTATGTTGAAAAAATGAAGATATTAGACTATTTTATGATTGCAAATGGTAAAGAATGTGATTAAAGGCTCTTTTCCTATTTCAAAAGTTTTAGTTTTCGAGGGTAATAGCTACGTATGTTGAAAAAATGAAGATATTAGACTATTTTATGATTGCAAATGGTAAAGAATGTGATTAAAGGCTCTTTTCCTATTTCAAAAGTTTTAGTATTCGAGGGTAATAGCTACGTATGTTGAAAAAATGAAGATATTAGACTATTTTATGATTGCAAATGGTAAAGAATGTGATTAAAGGCTCTTTTCCTATGTCAAAAGTTTTAGTTTTCGGGGGTAATAGCTACGTATGTTGAAAAAATGAAGATATTATACTACTTTATGATTGCAAATGGTAAAGATTGTGATTAAAGGCTCTTTTCCTATTTCAAAAGTTTTAGTTTTCGAGGGTAATAGCTACGTATGTTGAAAAAATGAAGATATTAGACTATTTTATGATTGCAAAAAGTGATTTGCGCTATGTACGAGAATAATACTGCTGCGGTTAAGATAGGAAATGAGGTTAGCAACTGGTTTTGTATTAAATCAGGAGTTAAGCAGGGTTGTGTTCTATCCCCCTTTATATGGATCATTTTGATGGACTTCGTCTTAAGGAGCACAGGAAAGGCAATTGGAGACCATGGAATCAAATGGGGAGGAAGAACGCTCCTGGAATTAGATTATGCTGATGATTTAAGCATATTAGATGAAAGTGTGAGCAAAATGAATGAATTTTTAGAGGTTTTACGAGTTCAGGGTGCTAAAATAGGCTTGAAAATTAATGTTAAGAAGACTAAGTCACTAAGGTTAGGAATAAGTGAAGATGAACAGGTGACCATAGGTAACGAAAAGATTGATCAGGTTGGGAGCTTCAGTTACCTTTCTAGTATTATTAGCAAAGACAGTATGAGCAGTGAAGATATTAAAAGTAGAATAGCCAAGGCTCAGGGTGTTATTTCACAGTTAAAAAAAGTTTGGAAGAATAGAAAGATAAGCCTACAAACCAAGATTAGAATATTGGAAGCTACAGTGATGACAGTGGTCAAATATGGCTCTGAAGCATGGACACTCCGAAAAGCAGATGAAAATTTACTAGATGTTTTCCAGAGAAATTGCCTACGGATTGTTCTGGGTACCCGGCTGACTGACCGTATTTCCAACAGTAGGTTGTACGAAAAGTGTGGTTCAATCCCGCTTTCTGGGGCTATAATGAAAGAAAGGTTGAGATGGCTAGGCCACGTTCTACGGATGAAGGATGACAGATTACCGAAGATTGTCCTTTTATGCCAACCGTCTGGGGCTACACGGAAAGCAGGTCGTCCTTGTCTGGGTTGGGAGGATGTCATAAATAAGGATTTAAAGGAAATGGGAACTTCCTGGGAGGGTGTAAAGAGGGAGGCTTTAAATAGATTAGGTTGGAGGAGGAGCGTGCGTAGCTGTGTTGGCCTCAGGCGGCTTGGTGCTGCAGTGAGTTATTAGTAGTAGTAGTAGTAAATGGTAAAGAATGTGATTAAAGGCTCTTTTCCTATTTCAAAAATTTTAGTTTTCGAGTGTAATAGCTACGAATGTTGAAAAAATGAAGATATTAGACTATTTTATGATTGCAAATGGTAAAGAATGTGATTAAACGATCTTTTCCTATTTCCAAAGTTTTAGTTTTCGAGGGTAATAGCTACGTATGTTGAAAAATGAAGTATTAGACTATTTTATGATTGCAAATGGTAAAGAATGTGATTAAAGGCTCTTTTCCTATTTCAAAAGTTTTAGTATTCGAGGGTAATAGCTACGTATGTTGAAAAAATGAAGATATTAAACTATTTTATGATTGCACATGGTAAAGAATGTGATTAAAGGCTCTTTTCCTATTTCAAAAGTTTTAGTATTCGAGGGTAATAGCTACGTAAGTTGAAAAAATGAAGATATTAGACTATTTTATGATTGCAAATGGTAAAGAATGTGATTAAAGGCTCTTTTCCTATTTCAAAAGTTTTAGTTTTCGAGGGTAATAGCTACGTATGTTGAAAAAATGAAGATATTAAACTATTTTATGATTGCACATGGTAAAGAATGTGATTAAAGGCTCTTTTCCTATTTCAAAAGTTTTAGTATTCGAGGGTAATAGCTACGTATGTTGAAAAAATGAAGATATTAGACTATTTTATGATTGCAAATGGTAAAGAATGTGATTAAAGGCTCTTTTCCTATGTCAAAAGTTTTAGTTTTCGGGGGTAATAGCTACGTATGTTGAAAAAATGAAGATATTATACTACTTTATGATTGCAAATGGTAAAGATTGTGATTAAAGGCTCTTTTCCTATTTCAAAAGTTTTAGTTTTCGAGGGTAATAGCTACGTATGTTGAAAAAATGAAGATATTAGACTATTTTATGATTGCAAATGGTAAAGAATGTGATTAAAGGCTCTTTTCCTATTTCAAAAATTTTAGTTTTCGAGTGTAATAGCTACGTATGTTGAAAAAATGAAGATATTAGACTATTTTATGATTGCAAATGGTAAAGAATGTGATTAAAGGCTCTTTTCCTATTTCAAAAGTTTTAGTTTTCGAGGGTAATAGCTACATATGTTGAAAAAATGAAGATATTAGACTATTTTATGATTGCACATGGTAAAGAATGTGATTAAAGGCTCTTTTCCTATTTCAAAAGTTTTAATTTTCGAGGGTAATAGCTACGTATGATGAAAAAATGAAGATATTAGACTAGTTTATGATTGCAAATGGTAAAGAATGTGATTAAAGGCTCTTTTCCTATTTCAAAAGTTTTAGTTTTCGAGGGTAATAGCTATGTCTGTGGAAAAAATGAAGATATTAGACTATTTTATGATTGCAAATGGTAAAGAATGTGATTAAAGGCTCTTTTCCTATTTCAAAAGTTTTAGTTTTCGAGGGTAATAGCTACGTATGTTGAAAAAATGAAGTATTAGACTATTTTATGATTGCAAATGGTAAAGAATGTGATTAAAGGCTCTTTTCCTATTTCAAAAGTTTTAGTATTCGAGGGTAATAGCTACGTATGTTGAAAAAATGAAGATATTAAACTATTTTATGATTGCACATGGTAAAGAATGTGATTAAAGGCTCTTTTCCTATTTCAAAAATTTTAGTATTCGAGGGTAATAGCTACATATGTTGAAAAAAAGAACATATTAGACTATTTTATGATTGCAAATGGTAAAGAATGTGATTAAAGGCTCTTTTCCTATTTCAAAAGTTTTAGTTTTCGAGGGTAATAGCTACGTATGTTGAAAAAATGAAGATATTAAACTATTTTATGATTGCACATGGTAAAGAATGTGATTAAAGGCTCTTTTCCTATTTCAAAAGTTTTAGTATTCGAGGGTAATAGCTACGTATGTTGAAAAAATGAAGATATTAGACTATTTTATGATTGCAAATGGTAAAGAATGTGATTAAAGGCTCTTTTCCTATGTCAAAAGTTTTAGTTTTCGGGGGTAATAGCTACGTATGTTGAAAAAATGAAGATATTATACTACTTTATGATTGCAAATGGTAAAAATTTTGATTAAAGGCTCTTTTCCTATTTCAAAAGTTTTAGTTTTCGAGGGTAATAGCTACGTATGTTGAAAAAATGAAGATATTAGACTATTTTATGATTGCAAATGGTAAAGAATGTGATTAAAGGCTCTTTTCCTATTTCAAAAATTTTAGTTTTCGAGTGTAATAGCTACGTATGTTGATAAAATGAAAATATTAGACTATTTTATGATTGCAAATGGTAAAGAATGTGATTAAAGGCTCTTTTCCTATTTCAAAAGTTTTAGTTTTCGAGGGTAATAGCTACGTATATTGAAAAAATGAAGATATTAAACTATTTTATGATTGCACATGGTAAAGAATGTGATTAAAGGCTCTTTTCCTATTTCAAAAGTTTTAGTATTCGAGGGTAATAGCTACGTATGTTGAAAAAATGAAGATATTAGACTATTTTATGATTGCAAATGGTAAAGAATGTGATTAAAGGCTCTTTTCCTATTTCAAAAGTTTTAGTTTTCGAGGGTAATAGCTACGTATGTTGAAAAAATGAAGATATTAAACTATTTTATGATTACACATGGTAAAGAATGTGATTAAAGGCTCTTTTCCTATTTCAAAAGTTTTAGTATTCGAGGGTAATAGCTACGTATGTTGAAAAAATGAAGATATTATACTACTTTATGATTGCAAATGGTAAAGATTGTGATTAAAGGCTCTTTTCCTATTTCAAAAGTTTTAGTTTTCGAGGGTAATAGCTACGTATGTTGAAAAAATGAAGATATTAGACTATTTTATGATTGCAAATGGTAAAGAATGTGATTAAAGGCTCTTTTCCTATTTCAAAAATTTTAGTTTTCGAGTGTAATAGCTACGTATGTTGAAAAAATGAAGATATTAGACTATTTTATGATTGCAAATGGTAAAGAATGTGATTAAAGGCTCTTTTCCTATTTCAAAAGTTTTAGTTTTCGAGGGTAATAGCTACGTATGTTGAAAAAATGAAGATATTAGACTATTTTATGATTGCACATGGTAAAGAATGTGATTAAAGGCTCTTTTCCTATTTCTAAAGTTTTAATTTTCGAGGGTAATAGATACGTATGATGAAAAAATGAAGATATTAGACTAGTTTATTATTGCAAATGGTAAAGAATGTGATTAAAGGCTCTTTTCCTATTTCAAAAGTTTTAATTTTCGAGGGTAATAGCTATGTCTGTGGAAAAAATGAAGATATTAGACTATTTTATGATTGCAAATGGTAAAGAATGTGATTAAAGGCTCTTTTCCTATTTCAAAAGTTTTAGTTTTCGAGGGTAATAGCTACGTATGTTGAAAAAATGAAGTATTAGACTATTTTATGATTGCAAATGGTAAAGAATGTGATTAAAGGCTCTTTTCCTATTTCAAAAGTTTTAGTATTCGAGGGTAATAGCTACGTATGTTGAAAAAATGAAGATATTAAACTATTTTATGATTGCACATGGTAAAGAATGTGATTAAAGGCTCTTTTCCTATTTCAAAAATTTTAGTATTCGAGGGTAATAGCTACGTATGTTGAAAAAATGAAGATATTAGACTATTTTATGATTGCAAATGGTAAAGAATGTGATTAAAGGCTCTTTTCCTATTTCAAAAGTTTTAGTTTTCGAGGGTAATAGCTACGTATGTTGAAAAAATGAAGATATTAAACTATTTTATGATTGCACATGGTAAAGAATGTGATTAAAGGCTCTTTTCCTATTTCAAAAGTTTTAGTATTCGAGGGTAATAGCTACGTATGTTGAAAAAATGAAGATATTAGACTATTTTATGATTGCAAATGGTAAAGAATGTGATTAAAGGCTCTTTTCCTATGTCAAAAGTTTTAGTTTTCGGGGGTAATAGCTACGTATGTTGAAAAAATGAAGATATTATACTACTTTATGATTGCAAATGGTAAAGATTGTGATTAAAGGCTCTTTTCCTATTTCAAAAGTTTTAGTTTTCGAGGGTAATAGCTAAGTATGTTGAAAAAATGAAGATATTAAACTATTTTATGATTGCACATGGTAAAGAATGTGATTAAAGGCTCTTTTCCTATTTCAAAAGTTTTAGTGTTCGAGGGTAATAGCTACGTATGTTGAAAAAATGAAGATATTAGACTATTTTATGATTGCAAATGGTAAAGAATGTGATTAAAGGCTCTTTTCCTATGTCAAAAGTTTTAGTTTTTGGGGGTAATAGCTACGTATGTTGAAAAAATGAAGATATTATACTACTTTCTGATTGCAAATGGTAAAGATTGTGATTAAAGGCTCTTTTCCTATTTCAAAAGTTTTAGTTTTCGAGGGTAATAGCTACGTATGTTGAAAAAATGAAGATATTAGACTATTTTATGATTGCAAATGGTAAAGAATGTGATTAAAGGCTCTTTTCCTATTTCAAAAATTTTAGTTTTCGAGTGTAATAGCTACGTATGTTGAAAAAATGAAGATATTAGACTATTTTATGATTGCAAATGGTAAAGAATGTGATTAAAGGCTCTTTTCCTATTTCAAAAGTTTTAGTTTTCGAGGGTAATAGCTACGTATGTCGAAAAAATGAAGATATTAGACTATTTTATGATTGCACATGGTAAAGAATGTGATTAAAGGCTCTTTTCCTATTTCAAAAGTTTTAATTTTTGAGGGTAATAGCTACGTATGATGAAAAAATGAAGATATTAGACTAGTTTATGATTGCAAATGGTAAAGAATTTGATTAAAGGCTCTTTTCCTATTTCAAAAGTTTTAGTTTTCGAGGGTAATAGCTATGTCTGTGGAAAAAATGAAGATATTAGACTATTTTATGATTGCAAATGGTAAAGAATGTGATTAAAGGCTTTTTTCCTATTTCAAAAGTTTTAGTTTTCGAGGGTAATAGCTATGTCTGTGGAAAAAATGAAGATATTAGACTATTTTATGATTGCAAATGGTAAAGAATGTGATTAAAGGCTCTTTTCCTATGTCAAAAGTTTTAGTTTTCGAAGGTAATAGCTACGTATCTTGAAAAAATGAAGATATTAGACTATTTTATGATTGCAAATGGTAAAGAATGTGATTAAAGGCTCTTTTCCCATGTCAAAAGTTTTAGTTTTCGAGGGTAATAGCTACGTATGTTGAAAAAATGAAGATATTAGACTATTTTATGATTGCAAATGGTAAAGAGTGTGATTAAAGGCTCTTTTCCTATGTCAAAAGTTTTAGTTTTCGAGGGTAATAGCTACGTATGTTGAAAAAATGAAGATATTATACTACTTTATGATTACAAATGGTAAAAATGTGATTAAAGGCTCTTTTCCTATTTCAAAAGTTTTAGTTTTCGAGGGTAATTGCTACGTATGTTGAAAAAATGAAGATATTAGACTATTTTATGATTGCAAATGGTAAAGAATGTGATTAAAGGCTCTTTTCCTATTTCAAAAGTTTTAGTTTTCGAGTGTAATAGCTACGTATGTTGAAAAAATGAAGATATTAGACTATTTTATGATTGCAAATGGTAAAGAATGTGATTAAAGGCTCTTTTCCTATTTCAAAAGTTTTAGTATTCGAGGGTAATAGCTACGTATGTTGAAAAAATGAAGATATTAGACTATTTTATGATTGCAAATGGTAAAGAATGTGATTAAAAGCTCTTTTCCTATTTCAAAAGTTTTAGTTTTCGAGGGTAATAGCTACGTATGTTGAAAAAATGAAGTATTAGACTATTTTATGATTGCAAATGGTAAAGAATGTGATTAAAGGCTCTTTTCCTATTTCAAAAGTTTTAGTTTTCGTGGGTAATAGCTACGTATGTTGAAAAAATGATAGACTATTTTATGATTGCAAATGGTAAAGAATGTGATTAAAGGCTCTTTTCCTATTTCAAAAGTTTTAGTATTCGAGGGTAATAGCTACGTATGTTGAAAAAATGAAGATATTAGACTATTTTATGATTGCAAATGGTAAAGAATGTGATTAAAGGCTCTTTTCCTATTTCAAAAGTTTTAGTTTTCGAGGGTAATAGCTATGTATAGTGAAAAAATGAAGATATTAGACTATTTTATGATTGCACATGGTGAAGAATGTGATTAAAGGCTCTTTTCCTATTTCAAAAGTTTTAGTTTTCGAGGGTAGTAGCTACGTATGTTGAAAAAATGAAGATATTAAACTATTTTATGATTGCACATGGTAAAGAGTGTGATTAAAGGCTCTTTTCCTATTTCAAAAGTTTTAGTATTCGCGGGTAATAGCTACGTATGTTGAAAAAAATGAAGATATTAGACTATTTTATGATTGCAAATGGTAAAGAATGTGATTAAAGGCTCTTTTCCTATGTCAAAAGTTTTAGTTTTCGGGGGTAATAGCTACGTATGTTGAAAAAATGAAGATATTATACTACTTTATGATTGCAAATGGTAAAGATTGTGATTAAAGGCTCTTTTCCTATTTCAACAGTTTTAGTTTTCGAGGGTAATAGCTACGTATGTTGAAAAAATGAAGATATTAGACTATTTTATGATTGCAAATGGTAAAGAATGTGATTAAAGGCTCTTTTCCTATTTCAAAAATTTTAGTTTTCGAGTGTAATAGCTACGTATGTTGAAAAAATGAAGATATTAGACTATTTTATGATTGCAAATGGTAAAGAATGTGATTAAAGGCTCTTTTCCTATTTCAAAAGTTTTAGTTTTCAAGGGTAATAGCTACGTATGTTGAAAAAATGAAGATATTAGACTATTTTATGATTGCACATGGTAAAGAATGTGATTAAAGGCTCTTTTCCTATTTCAAAAGTTTTAATTTTCGAGGGTAATAGCTACGTATGATGAAAAAATGAAGATATTAGACTAGTTTATGATTGCAAATGGTAAAGAATGTGATTAAAGGCTCTTTTCCTATTTCAAAAGTTTTAGTTTTTGAGGGTAATAGCTATGTCTGTGGAAAAAATGAAGATATTAGACTATTTTATGATTGCAAATGGTAAAGAATGTGATTAAAGGCTCTTTTCCTATGTCAAAAAGTTTTAGTTTTCGAGGGTAATAGCTACGTATCTTGAAAAAATGAAGATATTAGACTATTTTATGATTGCAAATGGTAAAGAATGTGATTAAAGGCTCTTTTCTCATGTCAAAAGTTTTAGTTTTCGAAGGTAATAGCTACGTATGTTGAAAAAATGAAGATATTAGACTATTTTATGATTGCAAATGGTAAAGAATGTGATTAAAGGCTCTTTTCCTATGTCAAAAGTTTTAGTTTTCGAGGGTAATAGCTACGTATGTTGAAAAAATGAAGATATTATACTACTTTATGATTGCAAATGGTAAAAATGTGATTAAAGGCTCTTTTCCTATTTCAAAAGTTTTAGTTTTCGAGGGTAATAGCTACGTATGTTGAAAAAATGAAGATATTAGACTATTTTATGATTGCAAATGGTAAAGAATGTGATTAAAGGCTCTTTTCCTATTTCAAAAGTTTTAGTTTTCGAGTGTAATAGCTACGTATGTTGAAAAAATGAAGATATTAGACTATTTTATGATTGCAAATGGTAAAGAATGTGATTAAAGGCTCTTTTCCTATTTCAAAAGTTTTAGTATTCGAGGGTAATAGCTACGTATGTTGAAAAAATGAAGATATTAGACTATTTTATGATTGCAAATGGTAAAGAATGTGATTAAAGGCTCTTTTCCTATTTCAAAAGTTTTAGTTTTCGAGGGTAATAGCTATGTATGTTGAAAAACTGAAGATATTAGACTATTTTATGATTGCACATGGTGAAGAATGTGATTAAAGGCTCTTTTCCTATTTCAAAAGTTTTAGTTTTCGAGGGTAATAGCTACGTATGTTGAAAAAATGAAGATATTAGACTATTTTATGATTGCAAATGGTAATAGCTATTAGACTATTTTATGATTGCAAATGGTAAAGAATGTGATTAAAGGCTCTTTTCCTATTTCAAAAGTTTTAGTTTTCGAGGGTAATAGCTACGTATGTTGAAAAAATGAAGATATTAGACTATTTTATATTATTATATTATATATTTTTTATTTTATTTTAGCTACGTATGTTGAAAAAATGAAGATATTAGACCATTTTATGATTGCAAATGGTAAAGAATGTGATTAAAGGCTCTTTTCCTATTTCAGAAGTTTTAGTTTTCGAGGGTAATAGCTACGTATGTTGAAAAAATGAAGATATTAGACTATTTTATGATTGCACATGGTAAAGAATGTGATTAAATATTAGACTATTTTATGATTGCAAAAAGTGATTTGCGCTATGTACGAGAATAATACTGCTGCGGTTAAGGTAGGAAATGAGGTTAGCAACTGGTTTTGTATTAAATCAGGAGTTAAGCAGGGTTTTGTTCTATCCCCCTTTATATGGATCATTTTGATGGACTTCGTCTTAAGGAGCACAGGAAAGGCAATTGGAAACCATGGAATCAAATGGGGAGGAAGAACGCTCCTGGACTTAGATTATGCTGATGATTAAGCATATTAGATGAAAGTGTGAGCAAAATGAATGAATTTTTAGAGGTTTTACGAGTTCAGGGTGCTAAAATAGGCTTGAAAATTAATGTTAAGAAGACTAAGTCACTAAGGTTAGGAATAAGTGAAGATGAACAGGTGACCTTAGGTAACGAAAAGATTGATCAGGCTGGGAGCTTCAGTTACCTTGGTAGTATTATTAGTAAAGATGGTGGGAGCAGTGAAGATGTTAAAAGTAGAATAGCTAAAGCTCAGGGTGTTTTTTCACAGTTAAAAAAAGTTTGGAAGAATAGAAAGATAAGCCTACAAACCAAGATTAGAATATTGGAAGCTACAGTGATGACAGTGGTCAAATATGGCTCTGAAGCATGGACACTCTGAAAAGCAGATGAAAATTTACTAGATGTTTTCCAGAGAAATTGCCTACGGATTGTTCTGGGTACCCGGCTGACTGACCGTATTTCCAAAAGTAGGTTGTACGAAAAGTGTGGTTCAATCCCGCTTTCTGGGGCTATAATGAAAGAAAGGTTGAGATGGCTAGGCCACGTTCTACGGATGATGGATGACAGATTACCGAAGATTGTCCTTTTTGGCCAACCGTCTGGGGCTACACGGAAAGCAGGTCGTCCTTGTCTGGGTTGGGAGGATGTCATAAATAAGGATTTAAAGGAAATGGGAACTTCCTGGGAGGGTGTAAAGAGGGAGGCTTTAAATAGATTAGGTTGGAGGAGGAGCGTGCGTAGCTGTGTTGGCCTCAGGCGGCTTGGTGCTGCAGTGAGTTATTAGTAGTAGTAGTAGTAAATGGTAAAGAATGTGATTAAAGGCTCTTTTCCTATTTCAAAAGTTTTAGTTTTCGAGGGTAATAGCTACGTATGTTGAAAAAATGAAGATATTAGACTATTTTATGATTGCAAATGGTAAAGAATGTGATTAAAGGCTCTTTTCCTATTTTAAAAGTTTTAGTTTTCGAGGGTAATAGCTACGTATGTTGAAAAAATGAAGTATTAGACTATTTTATGATTGCAAATGGTAAAGAATGTGATTAAAGGCTCTTTTCCTATTTCAAAAGTTTTAGTATTCGAGGGTAATAGCTACGTATGTTGAAAAAATGAAGATATTAAACTATTTTATGATTGCACATGGTAAAGAATGTGATTAAAGGCTCTTTTCCTATTTCAAAAGTTTTAGTATTCGAGGGTAATAGCTACGTATGTTGAAAAAATGAAGATATTAGACTATTTTATGATTGCAAATGGTAAAGAATGTGATTAAAGGCTCTTTTCCTATTTCAAAAGTTTTAGTTTTCGAGGGTAATAGCTACGTATGTTGAAAAAATGAAGATATTAAACTATTTTATGATTGCACATGGTAAAGAATGTGATTAAAGGCTCTTTTCCTATTTCAAAAGTTTTAGTATTCGAGGGTAATAGCTACGTATGTTGAAAAAATGAAGATATTAGACTATTTTATGATTGCAAATGGTAAAGAATGTGATTAAAGGCTCTTTTCCTATGTCAAAAGTTTTAGTTTTCGGGGGTAATAGCTACGTATGTTGAAAAAATAAAGATATTATACTACTTTATGATTGCAAATGGTAAAGATTGTGATTAAAGGCTCTTTTCCTATTTGAAAAGTTTTAGTTTTCGAGGGTAATAGCTACGTATGTTGAAAAAATGAAGATATTAGACTATTTTATGATTGCAAATGGTAAAGAATGTGATTAAAGGCTCTTTTCCTATTTCAAAAATTTTAGTTTTCGAGTGTAATAGCTACGTATGTTGAAAAAATGAAGATATTAGACTATTTTATGATTGCAAATGGTAAAGAATGTGATTAAAGGCTCTTTTCCTATTTCAAAAGTTTTAGTTTTCGAGGGTAATAGCTACGTATGTTGAAAAAATGAAGATATTAGACTATTTTATGATTGCACATGGTAAAGAATGTGATTAAAGGCTCTTTTCCTATTTCAAAAGTTTTAATTTTCGAGGGTAATAGCTACGTATGATGAAAAAATGAAGATATTAGACTAGTTTATGATTGCAAATGGTAAAGAATGTGATTAAAGGCTCTTTTCCTATTTCAAAAGTTTTAGTTTTCGAGGGTAATAGCTATGTCTGTGGAAAAAATGAAGATATTAGACTATTTTATGATTGCAAATGGTAAAGAATGTGATTAAAGGCTCTTTTCCTATTTCAAAAGTTTTAGTTTTCGAGGGTAATAGCTACGTATGTTGAAAAAATGAAGTATTAGACTATTTTATGATTGCAAATGGTAAAGAATGTGATTAAAGGCTCTTTTCCTATTTCAAAAGTTTTAGTATTCGAGGGTAATAGCTACGTATGTTGAAAAAATGAAGATATTAAACTATTTTATGAATGCACATGGTAAAGAATGTGATTAAAGGCTCTTTTCCTATTTCAAAAGTTTTAGTATTCGAGGGTAATAGCTACGTATGTTGAAAAAATGAAGATATTAGACTATTTTATGATTGCAAATGGTAAAGAATGTGATTAAAGGCTCTTTTCCTATTTCAAAAGTTTTAGTTTTCGAGGGTAATAGCTACGTATGTTGAAAAAATGAAGATATTAAACTATTTTATGATTGCACATGGTAAAGAATGTGATTAAAGGCTCTTTTCCTATTTCAAAAGTTTTAGTTTTCGAGGGTAATAGCTACGTATGTTGAAAAAATGAAGATATTAGACTATTTTATGATTGCAAATGGTAAAGTTTGTGATTAAAGGCTCTTTTCCTATGTCAAAAGTTTTAGTTTTCGGGGGTAATAGCAACGTATGTTGAAAAAATGAAGATATTATACTACTTTATGATTGCAAATGGTAAAGATTGTGATTAAAGGCTCTTTTCCTATTTCAAAAGTTTTAGTTTTCGAGGGTAATAGCTACGTATGTTGAAAAAATGAAGATATTAGACTATTTTATGATTGCAAATGGTAAAGTTTGTGATTAAAGGCTCTTTTCCTATTTCAAAAATTTTAGTTTTCGAGTGTAATAGCTACGTATGTTGAAAAAATGAAGATATTAGACTATTTTATGATTGCAAATGGTAAAGAATGTGATTAAAGGCTCTTTTCCTATTTCAAAAGTTTTAGTTTTCGAGGGTAATAGCTACGTATGTTGAAAAAATGAAGATATTAAACTATTTTATGATTGCACATGGTAAAGAATGTGATTAAAGGCTCTTTTCCTATTTCAAAAGTTTTAGTATTCGAGGGTAATAGCTACGTATGTTGAAAAAATGAAGATATTAGACTATTTTATGATTGCAAATGGTAAAGAATGTGATTAAAGGCTCTTTTCCTATGTCAAAAGTTTTAGTTTTCGGGGGTAATAGCTACGTATGTTGAAAAAATGAAGATATTATACTACTTTATGATTGCAAATGGTAAAGATTGTGATTAAAGGCTCTTTTCCTATTTCAAAAGTTTTAGTTTTCGAGGGTAATAGCTACGTATGTTGAAAAAATGAAGATATTAGACTATTTTATGATTGCAAATGGTAAAGAATGTGATTAAAGGCTCTTTTCCTATTTCAAAAATTTTAGTTTTCGAGTGTAATAGCTACGTTTGTTGAAAAAATGAAGATATTAGACTATTTTATGATTGCAAATGGTAAAGAATGTGATTAAAGGCTCTTTTTTTATTTCAAAAGTTTTAGTTTTCGAGGGTAATAGCTACGTATGTTGAAAAAATGAAGATATTAGACTATTTTATGATTGCACATGGTAAAGAATGTGATTAAAGGCTCTTTTCCTATTTCAAAAGTTTTAATTTTCGAGGGTAATAGCTACGTATGATGAAAAAATGAAGATATTAGACTAGTTTATGATTGCAAATGGTAAAGAATGTGATTAAAGGCTCTTTTCCTATTTCAAAAGTTTTAGTTTTCGAGGGTAATAGCTATGTCTGTGGAAAAAATGAAGATATTAGACTATTTTATGATTGCAAATGGTAAAGAATGTGATTAAAGGCTCTTTTCCTATTTCAAAAGTTTTAGTTTTCGAGGGTAATAGCTACGTATGTTGAAAAAATGAAGTATTAGACTATTTTATGATTGCAAATGGTAAAGAATGTGATTAAAGGCTCTTTTCCTATTTCAAAAGTTTTAGTTTTCGAGGGTAATAGCTATGTATGTTGAAAAAATGAAGATATTAAACTATTTTATGATTGCACATGGTAAAGAATGTGATTAAAGGCTCTTTTCCTATTTCAAAAATTTTAGTATTCGAGGGTAATAGCTACGTATGTTGAAAAAATGAAGATATTAGACTATTTTATGATTGCAAATGGTAAAGAATGTGATTAAAGGCTCTTTTCCTATTTCAAAAGTTTTAGTTTTCGAGGGTAATAGCTACGTATGTTGAAAAAATGAAGATATTAAACTATTTTATGATTGCACATGGTAAAGAATGTGATTAAAGGCTCTTTTCCTATTTCAAAAGTTTTAGTATTCGAGGGTAATAGCTACGTATGTTGAAAAAATGAAGATATTAGACTATTTTATGATTGCAAATGGTAAAGAATGTGATTAAAGGCTCTTTTCCTATGTCAAAAGTTTTAGTTTTCGGGGGTAATAGCTACGTATGTTGAAAAAATGAAGATATTATAATACTTTATGATTGCAAATGGTAAAGATTGTGATTAAAGGCTCTTTTCCTATTTCAAAAGTTTTAGTTTTCGAGGGTAATAGCTAAGTATGTTGAAAAAATGAAGATATTAAACTATTTTATGATTGCACATGGTAAAGAATGTGATTAAAGGCTCTTTTCCTATTTCAAAAGTTTTAGTATTCGAGGGTAATAGCTACGTATGTTGAAAAAATGAAGATATTAGACTATTTTATGATTGCAAATGGTAAAGAATGTGATTAAAGGCTCTTTTCCTATGTCAAAAGTTTTAGTTTTCGGGGGTAATAGCTACGTATGTTGAAAAAATGAAGATATTATACTACTTTATGATTGCAAATGGTAGAGATTGTGATTAAAGGCTCTTTTCCTATTTCAAAAGTTTTAGTTTTCGAGGGTAATAGCTACGTATGTTGAATAAATGAAGATATTAGACTATTTTATGATTGCAAAGGGTAAAGAATGTGATTAAGGGCTCTTTTCCTATTTCAAAAATTTTAGTTTTCGAGTGTAATAGCTACGTATGTTGAAAAAATGAAGATATTAGACTATTTTATGATTGCAAATGGTAAAGAATGTGATTAAAGGCTCTTTTCCTATTTCAAAAGTTTTAGTTTTCGAGGGTAATAGCTACGTATGTTG
>NW_027064457.1:0-26190 GCF_032884065.1 Artemia franciscana
AAAAGAGCCTTTAATCACATTCTTTACCATTTGCAATCATAGAATAGTCTAATATCTTCATTTTTTCAACATACGTAGCTATTACCCTCAAAAACTAAAACTTTTGACGTAGGAAAAGAGCCTTTAATCACATTCTTTACCATGTGCAATCATAAAATAGTTTAATATCTTAATTTTTTCAACATACGTAGCTATTACCCTCGAAAACTAAAACTTTTGACATAGGAAAAGAGCCTTTAATCACATTCTTTACCATTTGCAATCATAAAATAGTCTAATATCTTCATTTTTTTCAACATACGTAGCTATTACCCTCGAAAACTAAAACTTTTGAAATAGGAAAAGAGCCTTTAAGCACATTCTTTACCATGTGCAATCATAAAATAGTCTAATACCTTCATTTTTTCAACATACGTAGCTATTACCCTCGAAAACTAAAACTTTAGGTAAAAGGGTTTTTGAAAACTTTTGACATAGGAAAAGAGCCTTTAATCACATTCTTTACCATTTGCAATCATAAAATAATCTAATATCTTCATTTTTTCAACATACGTAGCTAATACCCTCGAAAACTAAAACTTTTGACGTAGGAAAAGAGCCTTTAATCACATTCTTTACCATGTGCAATCATAAAATAGTCTAATATCTTCATTTTTTCAACATACCTAGCTATTATCCTCGAAAACTAAAACTTTTGACATAGGAAAAGAGCCTTTAATCACATTCTTTACCATTTGCAATCATAAAATAGTCTAATATCTTCATTTTTTCAGCATACGTAGCTATTACCCTCGAAAACTAAAACTTTTGAAATAGGAAAAGAGCCTTTAATCACATTCTTTACCATGTGCAATCATAAAATAGTCTAATATCTTCATTTTTTCCACAGACATAGCTATTACCCTCGAAAACTAAAACTTTTGACATAGGAAAAGAGCCTTTAAGCACATTCTTTACCATGTGCAATCATAAAATAGTCTAATATCTTCATTTTTTCACAAACATAGCTATTACCCTCGAAAACTAAAACTTTTGAAATAGGAAAAGAGCCTTTAATCACATTCTTTACCATTTGCAATCATAAAATAGTCTAATATCTTCATTTTTTCAACATACGTAGCTATTATTCTCGAAAACTAAAACTTTTGACATAGGAAAAGAGCCTTTAATCACATTCTTTACCATTTGCAATCATAAAATAGTCTAATATCTTCATTTTTACAACATACGTAGCTATTACCCTCGAAAACTAAAACTCTTGACATAGGAAAAGAGCCTTTAATCACATTCTTTAACATTTGCAATCATAAAAGTCTAATATCTTCATTTTTCCAACATACGTAGCTATTACCCTCGAAAACTAAAACTTTTGACATAGGAAAAGAGCCTTTAATCGCATTCTTTACCATTTGCAATCATAAAATAGTCTAATATCTTCATTTTTTCAACATAAGTAGCTATTACCCTCGAAAACTAAAACTTTTGAAATAGGAAAAGTGCCTTTAATCACATTCTTTACCATGTGCAATCATAAAATTGTCTAATATCTTCATTTTTTCCACAGACAAAGCTATTACCCTCGAAAACTAAAACTTTTGAAATAGAAAAAGAGCCTTTAATCACATTCTTTACCATCTGTAATCATAAAATAGTCTAATATCTTCATTTTTTCAACATACGTAGCTATTACCCTCGAAAACTAAAACTTTTGACATAGGAAAAGAGCCTTTAAGCACATTCTTTAACATGTGCAATCATAAAATAGTCTAATATCTTCATTTTTTCAACATACGTAGCTATTACCCTCGAACACTAAAACTTTTAAAATAGGAAAAGAGCCTTTAATCACATTCTTTACCATTTGCAATCATAAAATAGTCTAATATCATCATATTTTCAACATAAGTAGCTATTACCCTCGAAAACTAAAACTTTTGAAATAGGAAAAGAGCCTTTAATCACATTCTTTACCATGTGCAATCATAAAATTGTCTAATATCTTCATTTTTTCCCCAGACAAAGCTATTACCCTCGAAAACTAAAACTTTTGAAATAGAAAAAGAGCCTTTAATCACATTCTTTACCATTTGCAATCATAAAATAGTCTAATATCTTCATTTTTTCAACATACGAAGCTATTACCCTCGAAAACTAAAACTTTTGACATAGGAAAAGAGCCTTTAAGCACATTCTTTACCATGTGCAATCATAAAATAGTCTAATACCTTCATTTTTTCAACATACGTAGCTATTACCCTCGAAAACTAAAACTTTTGACATAGTAAAAGAGCTTTTAATCACATTCTTTACCATTTGCAATCATAAAATAGTCAAATATCTTCTTTTTTTCAACATACGTAGCTATTACCCTCGAAAACTAAAACTTTTGAAATAGGAAAAGAGCCTTTAATCACATTCTTTACCATGTGCAATCATAGAATTGTCTAATATCTTCATTTTTTCAACATACGTAGCTATTACCCTCGAAAACTAAAACTTTTGACATAGGAAAAGAGCCTTTAATCACATTCTTTACCATGTGCAATCATAAAATAGTCTAATATCTTCATTTTTTCAACATACGTAGCTATTACCCTCGAAAACTAAAACTTTTGAAATAGGAAAAGAGCCTTTAATCACATTCTTTACCATGTGCAATCATAAAATAGTCTAATATCTTCATTTTTTCCAAAGTCATAGCTATTACCCTCGAAAACTAAAACTTTTGACATAGGAAAAGAGCCTTTAAGCACATTCTTTACCATGTGCAATCATAAAACAGTCTAATATCTTCATTTTTTCCAAAGACATAGCTATTACCCTCGAAAACTAAAACTTTTGAATTAGGAAAAGAGCCTTTAATCACATTCTTTACCATGTGCAATCATAAAATTGTCTAATATCTTCATTTTTTCCGCAGACAAAGCTATTACCCTCGAAAACTAAAACTTTTGACACAGGAAAAGAGCCTTTAATCACATTCTTTACCTTGTGCAATCATAAAATAGTCTAATATCTTCATTTTTTCAACATACGTAGTCAACATACGTAGCTATTACCCTCGAAAACTAAAACTTTTGAAATAGCAAAAGAGCCTTAAATCACATTCTGTACCATTTGCAATCATAAAATAGTCTAATATCTTCATTTTTTCAACATACGTAGCTATTACCCTCGAAAACTAAAGCTTTTGACATAGGAAAAGAGCCTTTAATCACATTCTTACCATGTGCAATCATAAAATAGTCTAATATCTTCATTTTCTCCACAGACATAGCTATTACCCTCGAAAACTAAAACTTTTGACATAGGAAAAGAGCCTTTAAGCACATTCTTTACCATGTGCAATCATAAAATAGTCTAATATCTTCATTTTTTCACAAACATAGCTATTACCCTCGAAAACTAAAACTTTTAAAATAAGAAAAGAGCCTTTAATCACATTCTGTACCATTTGCAATCATAAAATAGTCTAATATCTTCTTTTTTCAACATACGTAGCTATTACCCTCGAAAACTAAAACTTTTGAAATAGGAAAAGAGCCTTTAATCACATTCTTTACCATTTGCAATCATAAAATAGTCTAATATCTTCATTTTTTCAAAATACGTAGCTATTACCCTCGAAAACTAAAACTTTTGACACAGGAAAAGAGCCATTAATCACATTCTTTACCATTTGCAATCATAAAATAGTCTAGTATCTTCATTTTTTCAACATACGTAGCTATTACCCTCGAAAACTAAAACTTTTGACATAGGAAAAGAGCCTTTAATCACATTATTTACCATTTGCAATCATAAAATAGTCTAATATCTTCATTTTTTCCACAGACAAAGCTATTACCCTCGAAAACTAAAACTTTTGAAATAGGAAAAGAGCTTTAATCACATTCTTTACCATTTGCAATCATAAAATAGTCTAATATCTTCATTTTTTCAACATACGTAGCTATTACCCTCGAAAACTAAAACTTTCGACATAGGAAAAGAGCCTTTAAGCACATTCTTTACCATGTGCAATCATAAAATAGTCTAATATCTTCATTTTTTCAACATACGTAGCTATTACCCTCGAACACTAAAACTTGTAAAATAGGAAAAGAGCCTTTAATCACATTCTTTACCATTTGCAATCATAAAATAGTCTAATATCTTCATTTTTTCAACACACGTAGCTCTTACCCCCGAAAACTAAAACTTTTGAAATAGGAAAAGAGCCTTTAATCACATTCTTTACCATTTGCAATCATAAAATAGTCTAATATCTTCATTTTTTCAACATGCGTAGCTATTACACTCGAAAACTAAAACGTTTGACATAGGAAAAGAGCCTTTAATCACATTCTTTACCATTTGCAATCATAAAATAGTCTAATATCTTCATTTTTTCCACATACGTAGCTATTACCCTCGAAAACTAAAACTTTTGACATAGGAAAAGAGCCTTTAATCACATTCTTTACCATTTGCAATCATAAAATAGTCTAATATCTTCATTTTTTCAACATAAGTAGCTATTACCCTCGAAAACTAAAACTTTTGAAATAGGAAAAGAGCCTTTAATCACATTCTTTACCATGTGCAATCATAAAATTGTCTAATATCTTCATTTTTTCCACAGACAAAGCTATTACCCTCGAAAACCAAAACTTTTGAAATAGAAAAAGAGCCTTTAATCATATTCTTTACCATTTGCAGTCATAAAATAGTCTAATATCTTCAATTTTTCAACATACGAAGCTATTACCCTCGAAAACTAAAACTTTTGACATAGGAAAAGAGCTTTTAAGCACATTCTTTACCATGTGCAATCATAAAATAGTCTAATATCTTCATTTTTTCAACATACGTAGCTATTACCCTCGAAAACTAAAACTTTTGACATATAAAAAGAGCCTTTAATCACATTCTTTACCATTTGCAATCATAAAATAGTCTAATATCTTCATTTTTTCAACATACGTAGCTATTACCCTCGAAAACTAAAACTTTTGAAATAGGAAAAGAGCCTTTAATCACATTCTTTACCATGTGCAATCATAGAATTGTCTAATATCTTCATTTTTTCCACAGACAAAGCTATTACCCTCGAAAACTAAAACTTTTGACATAGGAAAAGAGCCTTTAATCACATTCTTTACCATGTGCAATCATAAAATAGTCTAATATCTTCATTTTTTCCACAGACATAGCTATTACCCTCGAAACCTAAAACTTTGTAAATAGAAAAAGAGCCTTTAATCACATTCTTTACCATTTGCAATCATAAAATAGTCTAATATCTTTATTTTTTCAACATACGTAGCTATTACCCTTGAAAACTAAAACTTTTGACATAGGAAAAGAGTCTTTAATCACATTCTTTACCATGTGCAATCATAAAATAGTCTAATATCTTCATTTTTGCAATCAAAAAAAGTCTAATATCTTCATTTTTCCAACATACGTAGCTATTACTCTCGAAAACTAAAACTTTTGACATAGGAAAAGAGCCTTTAATCGCATTTTTTACCATTTGCAATCATAAAATAGTCTAATATTTTCATTTTTTCAACATAAGTAGCTATTACCCTCGAAAACTAAAACTTTTGAAATAGGAAAAGAGCCTTTAATCACATTCTTTACCATGTGCAATCATAAAATTGTCTAATATCTTCATTTTTTCCACAGACAAAGCTATTACCCTCGAAAACTAAAACTTTTGAAATAGGAAAAGAGCCTTTAAGCACATTCTTTACCATTTGCAATCATAAAATAGTCTAATATCTTCATTTTTTCAAGATACGTAGCTATTACCCTCGAAAACTAAAACTTTCAACATAGGAAAAGAGCCTTTAAGTACATTCTTTACCATGTGCAATCATAAAATAGTCTAATATCTTCATTTTTTCAACATACGTAGCTCTTACCCCCGAAAACTAAAACTTTTGAAATAGGAAAAGAGCCTTTAATCACATTCTTTACCATTTGCAATCATAAAATAGTCTAATATCTTCATTTTTTCAACATGCGTAGCTATTACCCTCGAAAACTAAAACGTTTGACATAGGAAAAGAGCCTTTAATCACATTCTTTACCATTTGCAATCATAAAATAGTCTAATATCTTCATTTTTTCAACATACGTAGCTATTACCCTCGAAAACTAAAACTTTTGACATAGGAAACTTTTGACATGGTATGTTTTCAACATACGTAGCTATTACCCTCGAAAACTAAAACTTTTGAAATAGGAAAAGAGCCTTTAATCACATTCTTTACCATGTGCAATCATAAAATTGTCCAATATCTTCATTTTTTCCACAGACATAGCTATTACCCTCGAAAGCTAAAACTTTTGAAATAGGAAAAGAGCCTTTAATCACATTCTTTACCATTTGCAATCATAAAATAGTCTAATATCTTCATTTTTTCAACATACGTAGCTATTACCCTCGAAAACTAAAACTTTTGACGTAGGAAAAGAGCCTTTAATCACATTCTTTACCATGTGCAATCATAAAATAGTTTAATATCTTAATTTTTTCAACATACGTAGCTATTACCCTCGAAAACTAAAACTTTTGACATAGGAAAAGAGCCTTTAATCACATTCTTTACCATTTGCAATCATAAAATAGTCTAATATCTTCATTTTTTCAACATACGTAGCTATTACCCTCGAAAACTAAAACTTTTGAAATAGGAAAAGAGCCTTTAAGCACATTCTTTACCATGTGCAATCATAAAATAGTCTAATACCTTCATTTTTTCAACATACGTAGCTATTACCCTCGAAAACTAAAACTTTAAGTAAAAGGGTTTTTGAAAACTTTTGACATTGGAAAAGAGCCTTTAATCACATTCTTTACCATTTGCAATCATAAAATAATCTAATATCTTCATTTTTTCAACATACGTAGCTAATACCCTCGAAAACTAAAACTTTTGACGCAGGAAAAGAGCCTTTAATCACATTTTTTACCATGTGCAATCATAAAATAGTCTAATATCTTCATTTTTTCAACATACGTAGCTATTACCCTCGAAAACTAAAACTTTTGAAATAGGAAAAGAGCCTTTAATCACATTCTTTACCATTTGCAATCATAAAATAGTCTAATATCTTCATTTTTTCCACAGACATAGCTATTACCCTCGAAAACTAAAACTTTTGACATAGGAAAAGAGCCTTTAAGCACATTCTTTACCATGTACAATCATAAAATAGTCTAATATCTTCATTTTTCACAAACATAGCTATTACCCTCGAAAACTAAAACTTTTGAAATAGGAAAAGAGCCTTTAATCACATTCTTAACCATTTGCAATCATAAATAGTCTAATATCTTCATTTTTTCAACATACGTAGCTATTTTTCTCGAAAACTAAAACTTTTGACATAGGAAAAGAGCCTTTAATCACATTCTTTACCATTTGCAATCATAAAATAGTCTAATATCTTCATTTTTTCAACATACGTAGCTATTACCCTCGAAAACTAAAACTCTTGACATAGGAAAAGAGCCTTTAATCACATTCTTTACCATTTGCAATCATAAAAGTCTAATATCTTCATTTTTCCAACATACGTAGCTATTACCCTCGAAAACTAAAACTTTTGACATAGGAAAAGAGCCTTTAATCGCATTCTTTACCATTTGCAATCATAAAATAGTCTAATATCTTCATTTTTTCAACATAAGTAGCTATTACCCTCGAAAACTAAAACTTTTGAAATAGGAAAAGTGCCTTTAATCACATTCTTTACCATGTGCAATCATAAAATTGTCTAATATCTTCATTTTTTCCACAGACAAAGCTATTACCCTCGAAAACTAAAACTTTTGAAATAGGAAAAGAGCCTTTAATCACATTCTTTACCATCTGTAATCATAAAATAGTCTAATATCTTCATTTTTTCAACATACGTAGCTATTACCCTCGAAAACTAAAACTTTTGACATAGGAAAAGAGCCTTTAAGCACATTCTTTAACATGTGCAATCATAAAATAGTCTAATATCTTCGTTTTTTCAACATACGTAGCTATTACCCTCGAACACTAAAACTTTTAAAATAGGAAAAGAGCCTTTAATCACATTCTTTACCATTTGCAATCATAAAATAGTCTAATATCTTCATTTTTTCAACATACGTAGCTCTTACCCCCGAAAACTAAAACTTTTGAAATAGGAAAAGAGCCTTTAATCTCATTCTTTACCGTTTGCAATCATAAAATAGTCTAATATCTTCATTTTTTCAACAAGCGTAGCTATTACCCTCGAAAACTAAAACGTTTGACATAGGAAAAGAGCCTTTAATCACATTCTTTACCATTTGCAATCATAAAATAGTCTAATATCTTCATTTTTTCAACATAAGTAGCTATTACCCTCGAAAACTAAAACTTTTGAAATAGGAAAAGAGCCTTTAATCACATTCTTTACCATGTACAATCATAAAATTGTCTAATATCTTCATTTTTTCCACAGACAAAGCTATTACCCTCGAAAACTAAAACTTTTGAAATAGAAAAAGAGCCTTTAATCACATTCTTTACCATGTGCAATCATAAAATAGTCTAATATCTTCATTTTTTCCACAGACATAGCTATTACCCTCGAAAACTAAAACTTTTGACATAGGAAAAGAGCCTTTAAGCACATTCTTTACCATGTGCAATCATAAAATAGTCTAATATCTTCATTTTTTCACAAACATAGCTATTATCCTCGAAAACTAAAACTTTTGAAATAGGAAAAGAGCCTTTAATCACATTCTTAACCATTTGCAATCATAAAATAGTCTAATATCTTCATTTTTTCAACATACGTAGCTATTATTCTCGAAAACTAAAACTTTTGACATAGGAAAAGAGCCTTTAATCACATTCTTTACCATTTGCAATCATAAAATAGTCTAATATCTTCATTTTTTCAACATACGTAGCTATTACCCTCGAAAACTAAAACTCTTGACATAGGAAAAGAGCCTTTAATCACATTCTTTACCATTTGCAATCATAAAAAGTCTAATATCTTCATTTTTCCAACATACGTAGCTATTACCCTCGAAAACTAAAACTTTTGACATAGGAAAAGAGCCTTTAATCGCATTCTTTACCATTTGCAATCATAAAATAGTCTAATATCTTCATTTTTTCAACATAAGTAGCTATTACCCTCGAAAACTAAAACTTTTGAAATAGGAAAAGTGCCTTTAATCACATTCTTTACCATGTGCAATCATAAAATTGTCTAATATCTTCATTTTTTCCACAGACAAAGCTATTACCCTCGAAAACTAAAACTTTTGAAATAGGAAAAGAGCCTTTAATCACATTCTTTACCATCTGTAATCATAAAATAGTCTAATATCTTCATTTTTTCAACATACGTAGCTATTACCCTCGAAAACTAAAACTTTTGACATAGGAAAAGAGCCTTTAAGCACATTCTTTAACATGTGCAATCATAAAATAGTCTAATATCTTCGTTTTTTCAACATACGTAGCTATTACCCTCGAACACTAAAACTTTTAAAATAGGAAAAGAGCCTTTAATCACATTCTTTACCATTTGCAATCATAAAATAGTCTAATATCTTCATTTTTTCAACATACGTAGCTCTTACCCCCGAAAACTAAAACTTTTGAAATAGGAAAAGAGCCTTTAATCTCATTCTTTACCGTTTGCAATCATAAAATAGTCTAATATCTTCATTTTTTCAACAAGCGTAGCTATTACCCTCGAAAACTAAAACGTTTGACATAGGAAAAGAGCCTTTAATCACATTCTTTACCATTTGCAATCATAAAATAGTCTAATATCTTCATTTTTTCAACATAAGTAGCTATTACCCTCGGAAACTAAAACTTTTGAAATAGGAAAAGAGCCTTTAATCACATTCTTTACCATGTGCAATCATAAAATTGTCTAATATCTTCATTTTTTCCACAGACAAAGCTATTACCCTCGAAAACTAAAACTTTTGAAATAGAAAAAGAGCCTTTAATCACATTCTTTACCATTTGCAATCATAAAATAGTCTAATATCTTCATTTTTTCAACATACGAAGCTATTACCCTCGAAAACTAAAACTTTTGACATAGGAAAAGAGCCTTTAAGCACATTCTTTACCATGTGCAATCATAAAATAGTCTAATACCTTCATTTTTTCAACATACGTAGCTATTACCCTCGAAAACTAAAACTTTTGACATAGAAAAAGAGCTTTTAATCACATTCTTTACCATTTGCAATCATAAAATAGTCTAATATCTTCATTTTTTCAACATACGTAGCTATTACCCTCGAAAACTAAAACTTTTGAAATAGGAAAAGAACCTTTAATCACATTCTTTACCATTTGCAATCATAAAATAGTCTAATATCTTCATTTTTTCAACATACGTAGCTATTACCTTCGAAAACTAAAACTTTTGACATAGGAAAAGAGCCTTTAATCACATTCTTTACCATATGCAATCATAAAATAGTTTAATATCTTAATTTTTTCAACATACGTAGCTATTACCCTCGAAAACTAAACTTTTGACATAGGAAAAGAGCCTTTAATCACATTCTTTACCATTTGCAATCATAAAATAGTCTAATATCTTCATTTTTTCAACATACGTAGCTATTACCCTCGAAAACTAAAACTTTTGAAATAGGAAAAGAGCCTTTAAGCACATTCTTTACCATGTGCAATCATAAAATCGTCTAATACCTTCATTTTTTCAACATACGTAGCTATTACCCTCGAAAACTAAAACTTTAGGTAAAAGGGTTTTTGAAAACTTTTGACATAGGAAAAGAGCCTTTAATCACATTCTTTACCATTTGCAATCATAAAATAATCTAATATCTTCATTTTTTCAACATACGTAGCTAATACCCTCGAAAACTAAAACTTTTGACGTAGGAAAAGAGCCTTTAATCACATTCTTTACCATGTGCAATCATAAAATAGTCTAATATCTTCATTTTTTCAACATGCCTAGCTATTATCCTCGAAAACTAAAACTTTTGACATAGGAAAAGAGCCTTTAATCACATTCTTTACCATTTGCAATCATAAAATAGTCTAATATCTTCATTTTTTCAACATACGTAGCTATTACCCTCGAAAACTAAAACTTTTGAAATAGGAAAAGAGCCTTTAATCACATTCTTTACCATGTGCAATCATAAAATAGTCTAATATCTTCATTTTTTCCACAGACATAGCTATTACCCTCGAAAACTAAAACTTTTGACAAAGGAAAAGAGCCTTTAAGCACATTCTTTACCATGTGCAATCATAAAATAGTCTAATATCTTCATTTTTTCACAAACATAGCTATTACCCTCGAAAACTAAAACTTTTGAAATAGGAAAAGAGCCTTTAATCACATTCTTTACCATTTGCAATCATAAAATAGTCTAATATCTTCATTTTTTCAACATACGTAGCTATTATTCTCGAAAACTAAAACTTTTGACATAGGAAAAGAGCCTTTAATCACATTCTTTACCATTTGCAATCATAAAATAGTCTAATATCTTCATTTTTTCAACATACGTAGCAATTACCCTCGAAAACTAAAACTCTTGACATAGGAAAAGAGCCTTTAATCACATTCTTTACCATTTGCAATCATAAAAGTCTAATATCTTCATTTTTCCAACATACGTAGCTATTACCCTCGAAAACTAAAACTTTTGACATAGGAAAAGAGCCTTTAATCGCATTCTTTACCATTTGCAATCATAAAATAGTCTAATATCTTCATTTTTTCAACATAAGTAGCTATTACCCTCGAAAACTAAAACTTTTGAAATAGGAAAAGTGCCTTTAATCACATTCTTTACCAAGTGCAATCATAAAATTGTCTAATATCTTCATTTTTTCCACAGACAAAGCTATTACCCTCGAAAACTAAAACTTTTGAAATAGGAAAAGAGCCTTTAATCACATTCTTTACCATCTGTAATCATAAAATAGTCTAATATCTTCATTTTTTCAACATACGTAGCTATTACCCTCGAAAACTAAAACTTTTGACATAGGAAAAGAGCCTTTAAGCACATTCTTTAACATGTGCAATCATAAAATAGTCTAATATCTTCATTTTTTCTACATACATAGCTATTACCCTCGAACACTAAAACTTTTAAAATAGGAAAAGAGCCTTTAATCACATTCTTTACCATTTGCAATCATAAAATAGTCTAATATCTTCATTTTTTCAACATACGTAGCTCTCACCCCCGAAAACTAAAACTTTTGAAATAGGAAAAGAGCCTTTAATCACATTCTTTACCGTTTGCAATCATAAAATAATCTAATATCTTCATTTTTTCAACAAGCGTAGCTATTACCCTCGAAAACTAAAACGTTTGACATAGGAAAAGAGCCTTTAATCACATTCTTTACCATTTGCAATCATAAAATAGTCTAATATCTTCATTTTTTCAACATAAGTAGCTATTACCCTCGAAAACTAAAACTTTTGAAATAGGAAAAGAGCCTTTAATCACATTCTTTACCATGTGCAATCATAAAATTGTCTAATATCTTCATTTTTTCCACAGACAAAGCTATTACCCTCGAAAACTAAAACTTTTGAAATAGAAAAAGAGACTTAAATCACATTCTTTACCATTTGCAATCATTAAATAGTCTAATATCTTCATTTTTTCGACATACGAAGCTATTACCCTCGAAAACTAAAACTTTTGACATAGGAAAAGAGCCTTTAAGCACATTCTTTACCATGTGCAATCATAAAATAGTCTAATACCTTCATTTTTTCAACATACGTAGCTATTACCCTCGAAAACTAAAACTTTTGACATAGAAAAAGAGCTTTTAATCACATTCTTTACCATTTGCAATCATAAAATAGTCTAATATCTTCATTTTTTCAACATACGTAGCTATTACCCTCGAAAACTAAAACTTTTGAAATAGGAAAAGAGCCTTTAATCACATTCTTTACCATGTGCAATCATAGAATTGTCTAATATCTTAATTTTTTCAACATACGTAGCTATTACCCTCGAAAACTAAAGCTTTTGACATAGGAAAAGAGCCTTTAATCACATTCTTTACCATGTGCAATCATAAAATAGTCTAATATCTTCATTTTTTCAACATACGTAGCTATTACCCTCGAAAACTAAAACTTTTGAAATAGGAAAAGAGCCTTTAATCACATTCTTTACCATGTGTAATCATAAAATAGTCTAATATCTTCATTTTTTCCAAAGACATAGCTATTACCCTCGAAAACTAAAACTTTTGACATAGGAAAAGAGCCTTTAAGCACATTCTTTACCATGTGCAATCATAAAACAGTCCAATATCTTCATTTTTTCCAAAGACATAGCTATTACCCTCGAAAACTAAAACTTTTGAAATAGGAAAAGAGCCTTTAATCACATTCTTTACCATGTGCAATCATAAAATTGTCTAATATCTTCATTTTTTCCGCAGACAAAGCTATTACCCTGGAAAACTAAAACTTTTGACACAGGAAAAGAGCCTTTAATCACATTCTTTACCTTGTGCAATCATAAAATAGTCTAATATCTTCATTTTTTCAACATACGTAGCTATTACCCTCGAAAACTAAAACTTTTGAAATAGGAAAAGAGCCTTTAATCACATTCTGTACCATTTGCAATCATAAAATAGTCTAATATCTTCTTTTTTTCAGCATACGTAGCTATTACCCTCGAAAACTAAAACTTTTGACATAGGAAAAGAGTCTTTAATCACATTCTTTACCATTTTCAATCATAAAATAGTCTAATATCTTCATTTTTTCAACATACGTAGCTCTTACCCCCGAAAACTAAAACTTTTGAAATAGGAAAAGAGCCTTTAATCACATTCTTTACCATTTGCAATCATAAAATAGTCTAATATCTTCCTTTTTCAAACATACGTAGCTATTACCCTCGAAAACTAAAACTTTTGACATAGAAAAAGAGCCTTTAACCACATTCTTTACCATTTGCAATCATAAAATAGTCTAATATCTTCATTTCTTTCAACATACGTAGCTATTACCCTCGAAGACTAAAACTTTTGACATAGGAAAAGAGCCTTTAATCACATTCTTTACCATTTGCAATCATAAAATAGTCTAATATCTTCATTTTTTCAACATACGTAGCTATTACCCTCGAAAATTAAACTTTTGAAATAGAAAAAGAGCCTTTAATCACATTCTTTACCATGTGCAATCATAAAATTGTCTAATATCTTCATTTTTTCCACAGACAAAGCTATTACCCTCGAAAACTAAAACTTTTGACACAGGAAAAGAGCCTTTAATCACATTCTTTACCATGTGCAATCATAAAATAGTCTAATATCTTCATTTTTTCCACAGACATAGCTATTACCCTCGAAAACTAAAACTTTTGAAATAGGAAAAGAGCCTTTAATCACATTCTTTACCATTTGCAATCATAAAATAGTCTAATATCTTCATTTTTTCAACATACGTAGCTATTATTCTCGAAAACTAAAATTTTTGACATAGGAAAAGAGCCTTTAATCACATTCTTTACCATTTGCAATCATAAAATAGTCTAATATCTTCATTTTTTCAACATATGTAGCTATTACCCTCTAAAGCTAAAACTCTTGACATAGGAAAAGAGCCTTTAATCACATTCTTTACCATTTGCAATCATAAAAAGTCTAATATCTTCATTTTTCCAACATACGTAGCTATTACCCTTGAAAACTAAAACTTTTGACATGGGAAAAGAGCCTTTAATCGCATTCTTTACCATTTGCAATCATAAAATAGTCTAATATCTTCATTTTTTCAACATAAGTAGCTATTACCCTCGAAAACAAAAACTTTTGAAATAGGAAAAGTGCCTTTAATCACATTCTTTACCGTGTGCAATCATAAAATTGTCTAATATCTTCATTTTTTCCACAGACAAAGCTATTACCCTCGAAAACTAAAACTTTTGAAATAGGAAAAGAGCCTTTAATCACATTCTTTACCATTTGCAATCATAAAATAGTCTAATATCTTCATTTTTTCAACATAATTAGCTATTACCCTCGAAAACTAAAACTTTTGACATAGGAAAAGAGCCTTTAAGCACATTCTTTACCATTTGCAATCATAAAATAGTCTAATATCTTAATTTTTTCAACATACGTAGCTCTTACCCTCGAAAACTAAAGCTTTTGAAATAGGAAAAGAGCCTTTAATCACATTCTTTACCATGTGCAATCATAAAATTGTCTAATATCTTCATTTTTTCCGCAGACAAAGCTATTACCCTCGAAAACTAAAACTTTTGACACAGGAAAAGAGCCTTTAATCACATTCTTTACCATTTGCAATCATAAAATAGTCTAATATCTTCATTTTTTCAACATACGTAGCTATTACCCTCGAAAACTAAAACTTTTGAAATAGGAAAAGAGCCTTTAATCACATTCTTTACCATGTGCAATCATAAAATTGTCTAATATCTTAATTTTTTCAACATACGTAGCTATTACCCTCGAAAACTAAAGCTTTTGACATAGGAAAAGAGCCTTTAATCACATTCTTTACCATGTGCAATCATAAAATAGTCTAATATCTTCATTTTTTCAACATACGTAGCTATTACCCTCGAAAACTAAAACTTTTGAAATAGGAAAAGAGCCTTTAATCACATTCTTTACCATGTGTAATCATAAAATAGTCTAATATCTTCATTTTTTCCAAAGACATAGCTATTACCCTCGAAAACTAAAACTTTTGACATAGGAAAAGAGCCTTTAAGCACATTCTTTACCATGTGCAATCATAAAACAGTCTAATATCTTCATTTTTTCCAAAGACATGGCTATTACCCTCGAAAACTAAAACTTTTGAAATAGGAAAAGAGCCTTTAATCACATTCTTTACCATGTGCAATCATAAAATTGTCTAATATCTTCATTTTTTCCGCAGACAAAGCTATTACCCTGGAAAACTAAAACTTTTGACACAGGAAAAGAGCCTTTAATCACATTCTTTACCTTGTGCAATCATAAAATAGTCTAATATCTTCATTTTTTCAACATACGTAGCTATTACCCTCGAAAACTAAAACTTTGAAATAGGAAAAGAGCCTTTAATCACATTCTGTACCATTTGCAATCATAAAATAGTCTAATATCTTCTTTTTTTCAGCATACGTAGCTATTACCCTCGAAAACTAAAACTTTTGACATAGGAAAAGAGTCTTTAATCACATTCTTTACCATTTTCAATCATAAAATAGTCTAATATCTTCATTTTTTCAACATACGTAGCTCTTACCCCCGAAAACTAAAACTTTTGAAATAGGAAAAGAGCCTTTAATCACATTCTTTACCATTTGCAATCATAAAATAGTCTAATATCTTCCTTTTTCAAACATACGTAGCTATTACCCTCGAAAACTAAAACTTTTGACATAGAAAAAGAGCCTTTAACCACATTCTTTACCATTTGCAATCATAAAATAGTCTAATATCTTCATTTTTTTCAACATACGTAGCTATTACCCTCGAAAACTAAGACTTTTGACATAGGAAAAGAGCCTTTAATCACATTCTTTACCATCTGTAATCATAAAATAGTCTAATATTTTCATTTTTTCAACATACGTAGCTATTACCCTCGAAAACTAAAACTTTTGACATAGGAAAAGAGCCTTTAAGCACATTCTTTAACATGTGCAATCATAAAATAGTCTAATATCTTCATTTTTTCTACATACGTAGCTATTACCCTCGAACACTAAAACTTTTAAAATAGGAAAAGAGCCTTTAATCACATTCTTTACCATTTGCAATCATAAAATAGTCTAATATCTTCATTTTTTCAACATACGTAGCTCTTACCCCCGAAAACTAAAACTTTTGAAATAGGAAAAGAGCCTTTAATCACATTCTTTACCATTTGCAATCATAAAATAATCTAATATCTTCAATTTTTCTACAAACATAGCTATTACCCTCGAAAACTAAAATTTTTGAAATAAGAAAAGAGCCTTTAATCACATTCTTTACCATTTGCAATCATAAAATAGTCTAATATCTTCATTTTTTCAACATATGTAGCTATTACCCTCTAAAGCTAAAACTCTTGACATAGGAAAAGAGCCTTTAATCACATTCTTTACCATTTGCAATCATAAAAAGTCTAATATCTTCATTTTTCCAACATACGTAGCTATTACCCTTGAAAACTAAAACTTTTGACATGGGAAAAGAGCCTTTAATCGCATTCTTTACCATTTGCAATCATAAAATAGTCTAATATCTTCATTTTTTCAACATAAGTAGCTATTACCCTCGAAAACTAAAACTTTTGAAATAGGAAAAGTGCCTTTAATCACATTCTTTACCGTGTGCAATCATAAAATTGTCTAATATCTTCATTTTTTCCACAGACAAAGCTATTACCCTCGAAAACTAAAACTTTTGAAATAGGAAAAGAGCCTTTAATCACATTCTTTACCATTTGCAATCATAAAATAGTCTAATATCTTCATTTTTTCAACATAATTAGCTATTACCCTCGAAAACTAAAACTTTTGACATAGGAAAAGAGCCTTTAAGCACATTCTTTACCATTTGCAATCATAAAATAGTCTAATATCTTAATTTTTTCAACATACGTAGCTCTTACCCTCGAAAACTAAAACTTTTGAAATAGGAAAAGAGCCTTTAATCACATTCTTTACCATGTGCAATCATAAAATTGTCTAATATCTTCATTTTTTCCGCAGACAAAGCTATTACCCTCGAAAACTAAACCTTTTGACACAGGAAAAGAGCCTTAATCACATTCTTTACCTTGTGCAATCATAAAATAGTCTAATATCTTCATTTTTTCAACATACGTAGCTATTACCCTCGAAAACTAAAACTTTTGAAATAGGAAAAGAGCCTTTAATCACATTCTTTACCATGTGCAATCATAAAATTGTCTAATATCTTCATGTTTTCCACAGACAAAGCTATTACCCTCGAAAACTAAAACTTTTGACACAGGAAAAGAGCCTTTAATCACATTCTTTACCTTGTGCAATCATAAAATAGTCTAATATCTTCATTTTTTCAACATAAGTAGCTATTACCCTCGAAAACTAAAACTTTTGAAATAGGAAAAGTGCCTTTAATCACATTCTTTACCATGTGCAATCATAAAATTGTCTAATATCTTCATTTTTTCCACAGACAAAGCTATTACCCTCGAAAACTAAAACTTTTGAAATAGGAAAAGAGCCTTTAAGCACATTCTTTACCATTTGCAATCATAAAATAGTCTAATATCTTCATTTTTTCAACATACGTAGCTATTACCCTCGAAAACTAAAACTTTCGACATAGGAAAAGAGCCTTTAAGCACATTTTTTACCATGTGCAATCATAAAATAGTCTAATATCTTCATTTTTTCAACATACGTAGCTCTTACCCCCGAAAACTAAAACTTTTGAAATAGGAAAAGAGCCTTTAATCACATTCTTTACCATTTGCAATCATAAAATAGTCTAATATCTTCATTTTTTCAACATACGTAGCTATTACCCTCGAAAACTAAAACTTTTGACATAGGAAAAGAGCCTTTAATCACATTCTTTACCATTTGCAATCATAAAATAGTCTAATATCTTCATTTTTTCAACATAAGTAGCTATTACCCTCGAAAACTAAAACTTTTGAAATAGGAAAAGAGCCTTTAATCACATTCTTTACCATGTGCAATCATAAAATTGTCTAATATCTTCATTTTTTCCACAGACAAAGCTATTACCCTCGAAAACTAAAACTTTTGAAATAGAAAAAGAGCCTTTAATCACATTCTTTACCATTTGCAATCATAAAATAGTCTAATATCTTCATTTTTTCAACATACGAAGCTATTACCCTCGAAAACTAAAACTTTTGACATAGGAAAAGAGCCTTTAAGCACATTCTTTACCATGTGCAATCATAAAATAGTCTAATATCTTCATTTTTTCAACATACGTAGCTATTACCCTCGAAAACTAAACCTTTTGACATAGTAAAAGAGCCTTTAATCACATTCTTTACCATTTGCAATCATAAAATAGTCTAATATCTTCATTTTTTCAACATACGTAGCTACTACCCTCGAAAACTAAAACTTTTGAAATAGGAAAAGAGCCTTTAATCACATTCTTTACCATGTGCAATCATAAAATTGTCTAAGATCTTTATTTTTTCCACAGACAAAGCTATTACCCTCGAAAACTAAAACTTTTGACATAGGAAAAGAGCCTTTAAACACATTCTTTACCATTTGCAATCATAAAATAATCTAATATCTTCATTTTTTCAACATACGTAGCTAATACCCTCGAAAACTAAAACTTTTGACGTAGGAAAAGAGCCTTTAATCACATTCTTTACCATGTGCAATCATAAAATAGTCTAATATCTTCATTTTTTCAACATACCTAGCTATTATCCTCGAAAACTAAAACTTTTGACATAGGAAAAGAGCCTTTAATCACATTCTTTACCATTTGCAATCATAAAATAGTCTAATATCTTCATTTTTTCAACATACGTAGCTATTACCCTCGAAAACTAAAACTTTTGAAATAGAAAAAGAGCCTTTAATCACATTCTTTACCATGTGCAATCATAAAATTGTCTAATATCTTCATTTTTTCCACAGACAAAGCTATTACCCTCGAAAACTAAAACTTTTGACACAGGGAAAAGAGCCTTTAATCACATTCTTTACCATATGCAATCATAAAATAGTCTAATATCTTCATTTTTTCCACAGACATAGCTATTACCCTCGAAAACTAAAACTTTTGAAATAGGAAAAGAGCCTTTAATCACATTCTTTACCATTTGCAATCATAAAATAGTCTAATATCTTCATTTTTTCAACATACGTAGCTATTATTCTCGAAAACTAAAATTTTTGACATAGGAAAAGAGCCTTTAATCACATTCTTTACCATTTGCAATCATAAAATAGTCTAATATCTTCATTTTTTCAACATATGTAGCTATTACCCTCTAACGCTAAAACTCTTGACATAGGAAAAGAGCCTTTAATCACATTCTTTACCATTTGCAATCATAAAAAGTCTAATATCTTCATTTTTCCAACATACGTAGCTATTACCCTTGAAAACTAAAACTTTTGACATGGGAAAAGAGCCTTTAATCGCATTCTTTACCATTTGCAATCATAAAATAGTCTAATATCTTCATTTTTTCAACATAAGTAGCTATTACCCTCGAAAACTAAAACTTTTGAAATAGGAAAAGTGCCTTTAATCACATTCTTTACCGTGTGCAATCATAAAATTGTCTAATATCTTCATTTTTTCCACAGACAAAGCTATTACCCTCGAAAACTAAAACTTTTGAAATAGGAAAAGAGCCTTTAATCACATTCTTTACCATTTGCAATCATAAAATAGTCTAATATCTTCATTTTTTCAACATAATTAGCTATTACCCTCGAAAACTAAAACTTTTGACATAGGAAAAGAGCCTTTAAGCACATTCTTTACCATTTGCAATCATAAATAGTCTAATATCTTAATTTTTTCAACATACGTAGCTCTTACCCTCGAAAACTAAAACTTTTGAAATAGGAAAAGAGCCTTTAATCACATTCTTTACCATGTGCAATCATAAAATTGTCTAATATCTTCATTTTTTCCGCAGACAAAGCTATTACCCTCGAAAACTAAAACTTTTGACACAGGAAAAGAGCCTTTAATCACATTCTTTACCTTGTGCAATCATAAAATAGTCTAATATCTTCATTTTTTCAACATACGTAGCTATTACCCTCGAAAACTAAACTTTTGAAATAGGAAAAGAGCCTTTAATCACATTCTTTACCATGTGCAATCATAAAATTGTCTAATATCTTCATGTTTTCCACAGACAAAGCTATTACCCTCGAAAACTAAAACTTTTGACACAGGAAAAGAGCCTTTAATCACATTCTTTACCTTATGCAATCATAAAATAGTCTAATATCTTCATTTTTTCAACATAAGTAGCTATTACCCTCGAAAACTAAAACTTTTGAAATAGGAAAAGTGCCTTTAATCACATTCTTTACCATGTGCAATCATAAAATTGTCTAATATCTTCATTTTTTCCACAGACAAAGCTATTACCCTCGAAAACTAAAACTTTTGAAATAGGAAAAGAGCCTTTAAGCACATTCTTTACCATTTGCAATCATAAAATAGTCTAATATCTTCATTTTTTCAACATACGTAGCTATTACCCTCGAAAACTAAAACTTTCGACATAGGAAAAGAGCCTTTAAGCACATTTTTTACCATGTGCAATCATAAAATAGTCTAATATCTTCATTTTTTCAACATACGTAGCTCTTACCCCCGAAAACTAAAACTTTTGAAATAGGAAAAGAGCCTTTAATCACATTCTTTACCATTTGCAATCATAAAATAGTCTAATATCTTCATTTTTTCAACATACGTAGCTATTACCCCCGAAAACTAAAACTTTTGAAATAGGAAAAGAGCCTTTAATCACATTCTTTACCATGTGCAATCATAAAATTGTCTAATATCTTCATTTTTTCCACAGACAAAGCTATTACCCTCGAAAACTAAAACTTTTGAAATAGAAAAAGAGCCTTTAATCACATTCTTTACCATTTGCAATCATAAAATAGTCTAATATCTTCATTTTTTCAACATACGAAGCTATTACCCTCGAAAACTAAAACTTTTGACATAGGAAAAGAGCCTTTAAGCACATTCTTTACCATTTGCAATCATAAAATAGTCTAATATCTTCATTTTTTCAACATACGTAGCTATTACCCTCGAAAACTAAACCTTTTGACATAGTAAAAGAGCCTTTAATCACATTCTTTACCATTTGCAATCATAAAATAGTCTAATATCTTCATTTTTTCAACATACGTAGCTACTACCCTCGAAAACTAAAACTTTTGAAATAGGAAAAGAGCCTTTAATCACATTCTTTACCATGTGCAATCATAAAATTGTCTAATATCTTTATTTTTTCCACAGACAAAGCTATTACCCTCGAAAACTAAAACTTTTGACATAGGAAAAGAGCCTTTAATCACATTCTTTACCATTTGCAATCATAAAATAATCTAATATCTTCATTTTTTCAACATACGTAGCTAATACCCTCGAAAACTAAATCTTTTGACGTAGGAAAAGAGCCTTTAATCACATTCTTTACCATGTGCAATCATAAAATAGTCTAATATCTTCATTTTTTCAACATACCTAGCTATTATCCTCGAAAACTAAAACTTTTGACATAGGAAAAGAGCCTTTAATCACATTCTTTACCATTTGCAATCATAAAATAGTCTAATATCTTCATTTTTTCAACATACGTAGCTATTACCCTCGAAAACTAAAACTTTTGAAATAGAAAAAGAGCCTTTAATCACATTCTTTACCATGTGCAATCATAAAATTGTCTAATATCTTCATTTTTTCCACAGACAAAGCTATTACCCTCGAAAACTAAAACTTTTGACACAGGAAAAGAGCCTTTAATCACATTCTTTACCATTTGCAATCATAAAATAGTCTAATATCTTCATTTTTTCAACATACGTAGCTATTATTCTCGAAAACTAAAATTTTTGACAGAGGAAAAGAGCCTTTAATCACATTCTTTACCATTTGCAATCATAAAATAGTCTAATATCTTCATTTTTTCAACATATGTAGCTATTACCCTCTAAAGCTAAAACTCTTGACATAGGAAAAGAGCCTTTAATCACATTCTTTACCATTTGCAATCATAAAAAGTCTAATATCTTCATTTTTCCAACATAGGTAGCTATTACCCTTGAAAACTAAAACTTTTGACATGGGAAAAGAGCCTTTAATCGCATTCTTTACCATTTGCAATCATAAAATAGTCTAATATCTTCATTTTTTCAACAAAAGTAGCTATTACCCTCGAAAACTAAAACTTTTGAAATAGGAAAAGTGCCTTTAATCACATTCTTTACCGTGTGCAATCATAAAATTGTCTAATATCTTCATTTTTTCCACAGACAATGCTATTACCCTCGAAAACTAAAACTTTTGAAATAGGAAAAGAGCCTTTAATCACATTCTTTACCATTTGCAATCATAAAATAGTCTAATATCTTCATTTTTTCAACATAATTAGCTATTACCCTCGAAAACTAAAACTTTTGACATAGGAAAAGAGCCTTTAAGCACATTCTTTACCATTTGCAATCATAAAATAGTCTAATATCTTAATTTTTCAACATACGTAGCTCTTACCCTCGAAAACTAAAACTTTTGAAATAGGAAAAGAGCCTTTAATCACATTCTTTACCATGTGCAATCATAGAATTGTCTAATATCTTCATTTTTTCCGCAGACAAAGCTATTACCCTCGAAAACTAAAACTTTTGACACAGGAAAAGAGCCTTTAATCCCATTCTTTACCTTGTGCAATCATAAAATAGTCTAATATCTTCATTTTTTCAACATACGTAGCTATTACCCTCGAAAACTAAAACTTTTGAAATAGGAAAAGAGCCTTTAATCACATTCTTTACCATGTGCAATCATAAAATTGTCTAATATCTTCATTTTTTCCACAGACAAAGCTATTACCCTCGAAAACTAAAACTTTTGACACAGGAAAAGAGCCTTTAATCACATTCTTTACCTTGTGCAATCATAAAATAGTCTAATATCTTCATTTTTTCAACATAAGTAGCTATTACCCTCGAAAACTAAAACTTTTGAAATAGGAAAAGTGCCTTTAATCACATTCTTTACCATGTGCAATCATAAAATTGTCTAATATCTTCATTTTTTCCACAGACAAAGCTATTACCCTCGAAAACTAAAACTTTTGAAATAGGAAAAGAGCCTTTAAGCACATTCTTTACCATTTGCAATCATAAAATAGTCTAATATCTTCATTTTTTCAACATACGTAGCTATTACCCTCGAAAACTAAAACTTTCGACATAGGAAAAGAGCCTTTAAGCACATTTTTTACCATGTGCAATCATAAAATAGTCTAATATCTTCATTTTTTCAACATACGTAGCTCTTACCCCCGAAAACTAAAACTTTTGAAATAGGAAAAGAGCCTTTAATCACATTCTTTACCATTTGCAATCATAAAATAGTCTAATATCTTCATTTTTTCAACATACGTAGCTATTACCCTCGAAAACTAAAACTTTTGACATAGGAAAAGAGCCTTTAATCACATTCTTTACCATTTGCAATCATAAATAGTCTAATATCTTCATTTTTTCAACATAAGTAGCTATTACCCTCGAAACTAAAACTTTTGAAATAGGAAAAGAGCCTTTAATCACATTCTTTACCATGTGCAATCATAAAATTGTCTAATATCTTCATTTTTTCCACAGACAAAGCTATTACCCTCGAAAACTAAAACTTTTGAAATAGAAAAAGAGCCTTTAATCACATTCTTTACCATTTGCAATCATAAAATAGTCTAATATCTTCATTTTTTCAACATACGTAGCTATTACCCTCGAAAACTAAAACTTTTGACATAGGAAAAGAGCCTTTAATCACATTCTTTACCATGTGCAATCATAAAATAGTCTAATATCTTCATTTTTTCAACATACGTAGCTATTACCCTCGAAAACTAAGACTTTTGACATAGTAAAAGAGCCTTTAATCACATTCTTTACCATTTGCAATCATAAAATAGTCTAATATCTTCATTTTTTCAACATACGTAGCTACTACCCTCGAAAACTAAAACTTTTGAAATAGGAAAAGAGCCTTTAATCACATTCTTTACCATGTGCAATCATAAAATTGTCTAATATCTTTATTTTTTCCACAGACAAAGCTATTACCCTCGAAAACTAAAACTTTTGACATAGGAAAAGAGCCTTTAATCACATTCTTTACCATTTGCAATCATAAAATAATCTAATATCTTCATTTTTTCAACATACGTAGCTAATACCCTCGAAAACTAAAACTTTTGACGTAGGAAAAGAGCCTTTAATCACATTCTTTACCATGTGCAATCATAAAATAGTCTAATATCTTCATTTTTTCAACATACCTAGCTATTATCCTCGAAAACTAAAACTTTTGACATAGAAAAGAGCCTTTAATCACATTCTTTACCATTTGCAATCATAAAATAGTCTAATATCTTCATTTTTTCAACATACGTAGCTATTACCCTTGAAAACTAAAACTTTTGAAATAGGAAAAGAGCCTTTAATCACATTCTTTACCATGTGCAATCATAAAATAGTCTAATATCTTCATTTTTTCCACAGACATAGCTATTACCCTCGAAAACTAAAACTTTTGACATAGGAAAAGAGCCTTTAATCACATTCTTTACCATGTGCAATCATAAAATAGTCTAATATCTTCATTTTTTCACAAACATAGCTATTACCCTCGAAAACTAAAACTTTTGAAATAGGAAAAGAGCCTTTAATCACATTCTTTACCATTTGCAATCATAAAATAGTCTAATATCTTCATTTTTTCAACATACGTAGCTATTATTCTCGAAAACTAAAACTTTTGACATAAGAAAAGAGCCTTTAATCACATTCTTTACCATTTGCAATCATAAAATAGTCTAATATCTTCATTTTTTCAACATACGTAGCTATTACCCTCGAAAACTAAAACTCTTGACATAGGAAAAGAGCCTTTAATCACATTCTTTACCATTTGCAATCATAAAAGTCTAATATCTTCATTTTTCCAGCATACGTAGCTATTACCCTCGAAAACTAAAACTTTTGACATAGGAAAAGAGCCTTTAATCGCATTCTTTACCATTTGCAATCACAAAATAGTCTAATATCTTCATTTTTTTCAACATAAGTAGCTATTACCCTCTAAAACTAAAACTTTTGAAATAGGAAAAGAGCCTTTAATCACATTCTTTACCATGTGCAATCATAAAATTGTCTAATATCTTCATTTTTTCCACAGACAAAGCTATTACCCTCGAAAACTAAAACTTTTGAAATAGAAAAAGAGCCTTTAATCACATTCTTTACCATTTGCAATCATAAAATAGTCTAATATCTTCATTTTTCAACATACGAAGCTATTACCCTCGAAAACTAAAACTTTTGACATAGGAAAAGAGCCTTTAAGCACATTCTTTACCATGTGCAATCAT
>NW_027064458.1:0-26176 GCF_032884065.1 Artemia franciscana
ATCAGTTGACAAACATGACGTCAGTCGACAAACATGACGTCAGTCGACACACAAACATGACGTCACTCGACACACACACACACACAGACAACTTATTTTTATATATATAGATATATATATATATATATATATATATATATACTAGCTGTTGGGGTGGCGCTTCGCGCCACCCCAACACCTAGTTGGTGGGGGCGCTTCGCGCCCCCCCCAAGCCCCCCCGCGCGCGTAAGTCGTTACGCGCCATAATAGTTACGCGCCATTGTAGTTGTGTCCCTATGTCCCACCTGTGAATATAGATATATATATATATATATATGGTTTTAACTACGTAAAACTTGCGAATATACAACATTCTTTGCTGTCCCATTGTCTTTGCATATAAATAGATTGTCAGGTTATCCCCCTGTTTCCCCCGGTGTCCCCCGTTGTAGTTGTGTCCCTGTGTCCCGGTCGTCATTTATATTCCCTGTGTCCCGGGTCCCGGTCATCATTTGTATCCCGGTGTCCCGGTCTGTATATACATTCGTTTTTTAGTTTTGTTTTTCTCCTTTATTTTTTTCCTTTTTTTTTCTTTTTTAGCTTATTTAGATTTTTAGATTTTTTAGTTTTTTTTATTAGTTTTTAGTTTTTATTTCTTTTTAGTTTTTTTTGTCCCGGTCGTCATTTATATCCCCCTGTTTCCCCCGGTGTCCCCGTTGTAGTTGTGTCCCTGTGTCCCGGTCGTTATTTATATTCCCTGTGTCCCGGTCGTCATTTGTATCCGGTGTACCGGTCTGTATATACATTCGTTTTTTAGTTTTGTTTTTCTCCTTTATTTTTTTCTTTTTTTTTTCTTTTTTAGTTTATTTAGATTTTTAGATTTTTTAGTTTTTTTATTAGTTTTTAGTTTTTTTTCTTTTTAGTTTTTTTTGTAGTTTTTACCTTCTTTTTAGTTTTGTTAATTTTTTTTTTTACTTGTGTCCTGGTCGTCATTTATACTCCCTGTGTCCCGGTGCTTTGTTGATTGCTAATCGAACATTCCTTTTGTCCTGGTCGCTTTCTCTTTGAGTGTCGTCATTTATTTTTTTCTTTTTTAGTTCTTTTAGTTTTTACCTTTTTTAGTTTTTTTTTAGTTTTTAGTTTTTTTAGTTTTTTACCTTTTTTTAGTTTTTTTAGTTTTTCTGTATATACATTCGTTTTTTAGTTTTGTTTTTCTCCTTTATTTTTTTCCTTTTTTTTTCTTTTTTAGTTTATTTAGATTTTTAGATTTTTTAGTTTTTTTATTAGTTTTTAGTTTTTTTTCTTTTTAGTTTTTTTGTAGTTTTTACCTTCTTTTTAGTTTTGTTAATTTTTTTTTTTACTTGTGTCCTGGTCGTCATTTATACTCCCTGTGTCCCGGTGCTTTGTTGATTGCTAATCGAACATTCCTTTTGTCCTGGTCGCCTTCTCTTTGAGTGTCGTCATTTATTTTTTTCTTTTTTAGTTCTTTTAGTTTTTACCTTTTTTAGTTTTTTTTTAGTTTTTAGTTTTTTTAGTTTTTTACCTTTTTTTAGTTTTTTAGTTTTTTAGCTTTTTTATTTTTTTTATTAGTTTTTAGTTTTTTTGTAGTTTTTGCCTTTTTTTTTAGTTTTTTGTCCTGGTCGCTTTCTCTTTGAGTGTCGTCATTTATTAGTTTTTTCCTTTTTTTTTTAGTTTTTTATTGGTTTTTACCTTTATTTTAGCTTATTTTTCAGTTTTTTTCCTTTTTTTTAGTTTTTTTTTTATTTTTTATTTTTTTTTAGTTTTTTACCTTTTTTTAGTTTTTTTAGTTTTTTTAGTTTTTTAGCTTTTTTACTTTTTTTATTAGTTTTTAGTTTTTTTTTGTAGTTTTTGCCTTTTTTTAGTTTTTTCAGTTTTTTTTTTAGTTTTTTATTGGTTTTTACCTTTATAGTTTTTTTAGTTTTTTAGCTTTTTTATTTTTTTTTATTAGTTTTTAGTTTTTTTTGTAGTTTTTGCCTTTTTTTAGTTTTTTCAGTTTTGACGTCACCTAATCCAGTTTTTTCAGGTGACGTCACCTGACACATCCATCCACACATCCATCCACACATCCACAGACAGACAACTTATTTTTATATAGATATATATATATATATATATATATATATATATATATATATATATATATATATATATATATATATATATACATATATATATATATATATATATATATATATATATATCTTCTATATATATAAAAATAAGTTGTCTGTCTGTGGATGTGTGGATGGATGTGTGGATGGATGTGTCAGGTGACGTCATGTTTCGGCTGACGTCATGAAATTAGTTGCCGTCATTTTTGCTTTGAAGGTGACGTCATTCAAGTTATATAAGACATATGTTCGCCGTCATGTTTCGGCTGACGTCATGAAATTAGCTGCCATCATTTTTGCTTTGAAGGCATCATTTTTGCTTTGAAGGCGTGACGTCATTCAAGTTATATAAGACGGATGTTCGTGTAGAATTCTAACTACAACGGGGACACCGGGGGAAACAGGGGGATGTAAATGACGACCGGGACACCGGGACAGGGAATGGTCGATTAGCAATCACCATCAACAAAGCTCAAGGGCAATCATTAGAATCATGAGGTATAGATCTGAATACAGATTGTTTTCCCATGGACCATTATATGTTGCATGTTCAAGAGTCGGTAAACCTGACAATCTATTTATATGCAAAGACAATGGGACAGCAAAGAATGTTGTATATTCGCAAGTTTTACGTAGTTAAAACCATATATATATATATATATATATATATATCTATATATATAAAAATAAGTTGTCTGTGGATGGATGGATGGATGTGTCAGGTGACGTCACCTGAAAAAACTGGATCAGGTGACGTCAAAACTGAAAAAACTAAAAAAAGGCAAAAACTACAAAAAAAACTAAAAACTAATAAAAAAAATAAAAAAGCTAAAAAACTAAAAAAACTATAAAGGTAAAAACCAATAAAAAACTAAAAAAAAAACTGAAAAAACTAAAAAAAGGCAAAAACTACAAAAAAAACTAAAAACTAATAAAAAAAGTAAAAAAGCTAAAAAACTAAAAAAACTAAAAAAAGGTAAAAAACTAAAAAAAATAAAAAATAAAAAAAACTAAAAAAAAGGAAAAAACTGAAAAATAAGCTAAAATAAAGGTAAAAAACCAATAAAAAACTAAAAAAAAAAAAGGAAAAAAACTAATAAATGACGACACTCAAAGAGAAAAAAAAGGCAAAAACTACAAAAAAAACTAAAAACTAATAAAAAAAATAAAAAAGCTAAAAAACTAAAAAAACTAAAAAAAGGCAAAAACTACAAAAAAAACTAAAAACTAATAAAAAAGCTAAAAAACTAAAAAAACTAAAAAAAAGGCAAAAACTACAAAAAAACTAAAAACTAATAAAAAAAAATAAAAAAGCTAAAAAACTAAAAAAAACTAAAAAAACTAAAAAAAGGTAAAAAACTAAAAAAACTAAAAACTAAAAAAAACTAAAAAAGGTAAAAACTAAAAGAACTAAAAAAGAAAAAAATAAATGACGACACTCAAAGAGAAAGCGACCAGGACAAAAGGAATGTTCGATTAGCAATCAACAAAGCACCGGGACACAGGGAGTATAAATGACGACCCGGGGGGAAACAGGGGGATATAAATGACGACCGGGACAAAAAAACTAAAAAGAAAAAAAAACTAAAAACTAATAAAAAAACTAAAAAATCTAAAAATCTAAATAAGCTAAAAAAGAAAAAAAAAGGAAAAAAATAAAGGAGAAAAACAAAACTAAAAAACGAATGTATATACAGACCGGGACACCGGGATACAAATGACGACCGGACCCGGGACACAGGGAATATAAATGACGACCGGGACACAGGGACACAACTCCGGTACACCGGGATACAAATGACGACCGGGACACAGGGAATATAAATGACGACCGGGACACAGGGACACAACTACAACGGGGACACCGGGGGAAACAGGGGGATATAAATGACGACCGGGACAAAAAAACTAAAAAGAAAAAAAAAACTAAAAACAAATAAAAAAAACTAAAAAATCTAAAAATCTAAATAAGCTAAAAAAGAAAAAAAAAGGAAAAAAATAAAGGAGAAAAACAAAACTAAAAAACGAATGTATATACAGACCGGGACACCGGGATACAAATGACGACCGGGACCCGGGACACAGGGAATATAAATGACGACCGGGACACAGGGACACAACTACAACGGGGACACCGGGGGAAACAGGGGGATGTAAATGACGACCGGGACACCGGGACAGGGAATGGTCGATTAGCAATCACCATCAACAAAGCTCAAGGGCAATCATTAGAATCATGAGGTATAGATCTGAATACAGATTGTTTTCCCATGGACCATTATATGTTGCATGTTCAAGAGTCGGTAAACCTGACAATCTATTTATATGCAAAGACAATGGGACAGCAAAGAATGTTGTATATTCGCAAGTTTTACGTAGTTAAAACCATATATATATATCTATCTATATTCACAGGTGGGACATAGGGACACAACTACAATGGCGCGTAACTATTATGGCGCGTAACGACTTACGCGCGCGGGGGGGCTTGGGGGGGGCGCGAAGCGCCCCCACCAACTAGGTGTTGGGGTGGTTGTCTGTGGATGGATGGATGTGTCAGGTGACGTCACCTGAAAAAACTGGATTAGGTGACGTCAAAACTGAAAAAACTAAAAAAAGGCAAAAACTACAAAAAAAACTAAAAACTAATAAAAAAAATAAAAAAGCTAAAAAACTAAAAAAACTATAAAGGTAAAAACCAATAAAAAACTAAAAAAAAAACTGAAAAAACTAAAAAAAGGCAAAAACTACAAAAAAAAAACTAAAAACTAATAAAAAAAGTAAAAAAGCTAAAAAACTAAAAAAACTAAAAAAACTAAAAAAAGGTAAAAAACTAAAAAAAATAAAAAATAAAAAAAAACTAAAAAAAAGGAAAAAACTGAAAAATAAGCTAAAATAAAGGTAAAAACCAATAAAAAACTAAAAAAAAAGGAAAAAACTAATAAATGACGACACTCAAAGAGAAAGCGACCAGGACAAAAGGAATGTTCGATTAGCAATCAACAAAGCACCGGGACACAGGGAGTATAAATGACGACCAGGACATAAGTAAAAAAAAAAAAACTATCTATATATATAAAAATAAGTTGTCTGTGGATCTGTGGATCGTGGATCAGGTGACGTCACCTGAAAAAACTGGATCAGGTGACGTCAAAACTGAAAAAACTAAAAAAAGGCAAAAACTACAAAAAAAACTAAAAACTAATAAAAAAAATAAAAAAGCTAAAAAACTAAAAAAACTAAAAAAAGGCAAAAACTACAAAAAAAACTAAAAACTAATAAAAAAGCTAAAAAACTAAAAAAACTAAAAAAAAGGCAAAAACTACAAAAAAAAATAAAAACTAATAAAAAAAAAAAAAGCTAAAAAACTAAAAAAACTAAAAAAACTAAAAAAAGGTAAAAAACTAAAAAAACTAAAAACTAAAAAAAAACTAAAAAAGGTAAAAACTAAAAGAACTAAAAAAGAAAAAAATAAATGACGACACTCAAAGAGAAAGCGACCAGGACAAAAGGAATGTTCGATTAGCAATCAACAAAGCACCGGGACACAGGGAGTATAAATGACGACCAGGACACAAGTAAAAAAAAAAATTAACAAAACTAAAAAGAAGGTAAAAACTACAAAAAAACTAAAAAGAAAAAAAAACTAAAAACTAATAAAAAAACTAAAAAATCTAAAAATCTAAATAAACTAAAAAAGAAAAAAAAAGGAAAAAAATAAAGGAGAAAAACAAAACTAAAAAACGAATGTATATACAGACCGGTACACCGGGATACAAAAAAAAAAGGAAAAAAATAAAGGAGAAAAACAAAACTAAAAGACGAATGTATATACAGACCGGGACACCGAGATACAAATGATGACCGGGACCCGGGACACAGGGAATATAAATGACGACCGGGACACAGGGACACAACTACAACGGGGACACCGGGGGAAACAGGGGGATGTAAATGACGACCGGGACACCGGGACAGGGAATGGTCGATTAGCAATCACCATCAACAAAGCTCAAGGGCAATCATTAGAATCATGAGGTATAGATCTGAATACAGATTGTTTTCCCATGGACCATTATATGTTGCATGTTCAAGAGTCGGTAAACCTGACAATCTATTTATATGCAAAGACAATGGGACAGCAAAGAATGTTGTATATTCGCAAGTTTTACGTAGTTAAAACCATATATATATATATATATCTATATTCACAGGTGGGACATAGGGACACAACTACAATGGCGCGTAACTATTATGGCGCGTAACGACTTACGCGCGCGGGGGGGCTTGGGGGGGGCGCGAAGCGCCCCCACCAACTAGGTGTTGGGGTGGCGCGAAGCGCCACCCCAACAGCTAGTATATATATATATATATATATATATATATATATATATATATATATATATATATATATATATATATATATATCTATCTATATTCACAGGTGGGACATAGGGACACAACTACAATGGCGCGTAACTATTATGGCGCGTAACGACTTACGCGCGCGGGGGGGCTTGGGGGGGGCGCGAAGCGCCCCCACCAACTAGGTGTTGGGGTGGCGCGAAGCGCCACCCCAACAGCTAGTATATATATAAAAATAAGTTGTCTGTCTGTGTGTCTGTCTGTCTGTCAGATGACGTCATGTTTCTGTGTCGACTGACGTCATGTTTTCAACTGACGAAATTACAGACCGGGACATCGGGACACAAATGACGTCCGGGACACCGGCACATAGGGAATATACATGACGACACAGCACCGCACCGGCACCGGGACACAACAAAGTGTCCCGTTCCTCAGCACGCTTTCTTTTCTGACTTTCTCTATCAGCAGCAAGTTTTTTGGCATAGACTCTTTGAGCATCTTCATCAGTCATTGTAAACTTAAACATTAATAGATTTCTACGTGAACATATGTCTTATATAACTTGAATGACGTCACCGTCAAAGCAAAAATGACGGCAACTAATTTCATGACTTAATTTCAGAACTTAATTTCTGTGTTGACTGACGTCATGAAATTAGTTGTCGTCATTTTTGTTATGACGATGCTTAGTATATTGTAAAACACATTAATTTGGTTAATAATATACCATTTAAAACACCAAAATGAACATGCTGGAGTAGTCACTCGGTGAGAGAGGGTGTCAGAACGGAGAATGAAGGTCCCAGGTTCAAATCCTGGTTAGGCTAAAAAAGGTAAAAATCTAAAAACTAAAAAAAAACTGAAAAAACTAAAAAAGGCGAAACTACAAAAAAAACTAAAAACTAATAAAAAAAAATTAAGAATAAAAATAAAAAAAATAAAAAAGATAAAAACTAAAAAAAAAAGTAAAAAGAAAAAACGAAAAAAAACTAAAAAAGCTAAAAAAAAGGTAAAAACCAATAAAAAACTGAAAAGAAAAAAAGGAATAAAACTAAAAAATGTTCATCTAAAAAACTAAAAAAACTAAAAAAGGTAAAAACTAAAAGAACTAAAAAGAAAAAAAAAACTAAAAAAAGGAAAAAAACTGAAAAATAAAGGAGAAAAAGAAAACTAAAAAAATATAAATAAAAATAAAAAAACTAAAAAGATAAAAACTTCAAAAAAAACTAAAAAGAAAAAAGAAAAAAACTAAAAAACCTAAAAAAAAGGTCAAAACCAATAAAAAAAACTAAAAGGAAAAAAAGAGAAAAAATTAAAAATTTATTTCATCATATACCAATTCAAAAACGAATGTATACCGGGATGACGACCGGGACACAGGGAATATAAATGACACAACTACAATGGGGACGCCGGGGGGCACAGGGGGATATAAATGACGACCGGGACACCGGGACACAAGGAATATAAATGACGCCCGGGACACTCAAAGAGAAATCAGAGACTGGGACACCGGGACACAAATGACGACCGAGACACAGGGAATATAAATGACGACCGGGACACAGGGACATAACTACAAAGGGGACGCCGGGGTGCACAGGGGGATATATAAATGACGATGGCGACTCAGGGAATGGTCGATTAGCAATCACCATCAACAAAGCTCAAGGGCAATCATTAGAATCATGAGGTATAGATCTGAATACGGATTGTTTTCCCATTGACCATTATATGTTGCATATTCAAGAGTCGGTAAACCTGACAATCTATTTATATGCACAGACAATGGGACAGCAAAGAATGTTGTATATTCGCAAGTTTTACGTAGTTAAAAACATATATATATATATATATATATATATATATATATATATATATATATATATATATATATATATATATATATATATATATATATATATATATATATATATATATATATATATATATATATATATATATATATATGCCTTATATATAAGGCATATATATATATATGCCTTTTTAATTAACCAAAAAACCGGAGGGCAACTAGGCTTCCTCCCCCGCTCTTTTTTTCTCAAAATCATTCGATCAAAATTATGAGAAAGCCATTTAGCCAAAAAAAAAATGGAAATTTTGTTTTAATTATTCCTCTGCGGAGAGCCAAAATGAAAACATGCATTGATTCAAAAACGTCCAGAAATTAAATAAAAAAACAAGTTTTTTTAACTGAAAGTAAGGAGCGACATTAAAAATTAAAACGACCAGAAATTACTTCGTATATGAAAGAGGCTGCTTCCTCATCAACGCCCCGCTCTTTACGCTAAAGTTTTTTACTGTTTTAAAAAGAAGAATTGAGAGAAAGAGTCAAACTTTAGCGTAAAGAGCGGGGCGTTCATGAGGAAGCAGCCTCTTTCATATACGAAGTAATTTCTGGTCGTTTTAAGTTTTAATGTCGCTCCTTACTTTCAGTTAAAAAAACTTGTTTTTTTTATTTAATAATCAAATATTTCGTGGTAACGAACGTATGTAGTAGTAAGGAGAACGTATGTATGTAGTAAGGAGCGACCCGGCTCAATAGTAACCAAAACTCTAAAAGATGGAATTTTGATATCAATAGCTACATCAAAAGAATCGCATTTTAATTTTGATTTTAAATATATCAGTTTCATCAAGTTTAGTCTTACCCATCAAAAGTTACGAGCCTGAGAAAATTTGCATTATTTAAGAAAATAGGGGGAAACACCCCCTAAAAGTCGTAGAATCTTAACGAAAATGACACCATCAGATTCAGCGTATCAGAGAACCCTACTGTAGAAGTTTCAAGCTCCCTATCTACAAAAATGTGGAATTTTGTATTTTTTGCCAGAAGACAAATCACGGGTGCGTGTTTATTTGTTATTTGTTATTTTTTTTCCAGGGGTCATCGTATCGACCAAGTTGTCTTAGAATGTCGCAAGAGGGCTCATTCTAACGGAAATGAAAAGTTCTAGTTCCCTTTTTAAGTAACCAAAAAAATTGGAGCGCATCTAGGCCCTCTCCCACGCTCATTTTTTTCCCAAAGTCAACGGATCAAATTTTGAGATAGCCATTTTGTTCAACATAGTCAAAACCATAATAACTATGTCTTTGGGGATGACGTACTCCCCCACAATCCCTGGGGGAGGGGCTGCAAGTTACAAACTTTGACCAATGTTTACATATAGTAATGGTTATTGGGAAGTGTACAGACGTTTTCAGGGGGATTTTATTTTGTTTGGGGGTGGGGCCAAGGGGAGGGGGCTATGTTGGAGGATCTTTCCTTGGAGAAATCTGTCATGGAGGAAGAAAAATTCAATGAAAAGGGCGCAGGATTTTCTAGCATTACTATAAGAAAACAATGAAAAATAAACATGAAAACTTTTTTTCAAATGAAAGGAAGGAGTAGCATTGAAACTTAAAACGAACAGAGATTATTACGCATATGAGGGGTTCTAAAAATACTTTAGCATAAAGAGCGAGGTATTTAGGAGGAGATAAATACCTCGCCCTTTATGCTAAAGTATTTTTAGTAATTTCAACTATTTATTCTACGACCTTTCTGATTCAGGGGTCATTCTTAAAGAATTGGGACAAAACTTACGATTTAGTGTAAAGAGCGAGGTATTAACGAGGGTACCAACCCCCTCGTATACATAATAAAAATATAAGATTATGAAAGTTTGTTACGTAAGTTAATTCTTAAGTTACGTATATTTTTTACTAATAAAAACGTTCGTTAAAAATCTAAAGTTCTAGTTGCCTTTTTAAGTAACCGAAAAATTGGAGGGCAACTAGACCTCCTTCTCCACCCCTTATTTCTCAAAATCGTCTGATCAAAACTAAGAGAAAGCCATTTAGCCAAAAAAAGAATTAATATACAAATTTCATTTTAATAATTTATGTGCGGAGAGCCAAAACCAAACATGCATTAATTCAAAAACGTTCAGAAATTAAATAAAAAAAAACTAAATTTTTTAGCTGAAATTAAGGAGCGACATTAAAACTTAAAACAAACAGAAATTACTCCGTATATGAAATGGGTTGTCCCCTCCGCAATCTCTCGCTCTTTTCGCTAAAGTTTGACTCTTTTGCCACAATTCTACTTTTTAAAACAATTAAAAACTTTAGCGCAAAGAGCGAGGGATTGCGGAGGGTACAACCCATTTCATATACGGAGTAATTTCTGTTCGTCTTAAGTTTTAATGTCGCTCCTTACTTTCAGCTAAAAAAATTAGTTTTTTTTTATTTAATTGCAAAAAGAATTGTATATTTTAACAAGGAATTACACCAACTCAAGAACCTTAAGAAAGAAAACCGAAAGTTCGGAGTTTAGTATACAATCGGTGTTAGAAATTGGACGTGCTTCAATAATCAAATATATTTGAAAAGACACAATATTTCCCATTTTTCAGAAAATTTGTATCCTGGGATAGTCTGGTCAAAAGAACGATCTAGATTATATTACTATTGCAATAACTTTGCGACATTTTTCACACTTATGAGGAAAAATTGAAAATTTCCATGCATGGAGAAGTTTACATTAAATTGCTTGAAGAGCAAAAAACTGGCAATTGCAAAAAAGAATTCGCATACATTATGACAAGGGATTACGATACTTCAAACACCTTAAAAACACAAACCAAACGTTTGAAGCTTAGTAGACATAGCTGGTAGAAATTTAGTATGAAACTAAATTGCTTAAAGAGTAATACTTGCAATTGCAAAAAATATTTGTATATGTTCTGACAAGGATTACAACAATTCAAAAATCTTTAAAAAGAAAACCAAGAGTTTGAAACTTAGTAGAAATTGCTGTTAGAAATCAGTCTTGCTTGAATAATTCAGTAATTGCGGTTAAAAGACAAGCGGCAATGAGAATCTATATATAGCAGCCTGCCGCATGCCGAGTACCAGGGCCTGGCGGCTAAGCCCTCGGGCTCCCGGTACTATATATAGTGAGCAATTATTGTGTATGTATGTATGTTCTCGCGAACGGCTTCGTATTTTTTCGGGAATATTGGTATCTTGGGATATTCTCGCATAAAAAACAATCTAGATAGGTCAGAAGTCTGAGAAAATTCGTTAAGAGCCTTAATTTTGGTTTTTACGAATGTCTTCATGTACTATGTTAGTACATCATATAAGTATTTCTTGCAACATCAAATAAGCATTTTCTTATATATTTATGTATAGCATAAATAAGATTGTTGACTTTCCAACGCATCAATTGTTTGTGCCATCTTTATAAGTGAGCAATAATTTTGTATTTTTTTCTTGAAAACGGTTCAATGTTTTTTTTCGGGTGAATTGGTATCATGGGATATTCTTGCACAAAAAAACAATCTTGATGGGTCAGAAATCTGAGAAAATCTGTTAAAACCCTAATTCTGGTCCTTGGGATATTCTGGCATAAAAAAAAAGATCTACGTAGGTCAGAAGTTAGAAAAAATTCATTAAGAGCCTTAATTTTGGTTTTTGCAAATGACGTTATGTACTATATTAGTACTTCGAATTCCCATTTCTTATGATATCATATAAGCATTTTCTTATATGATGTCATGTATAGCATAAATAAAATTTATGAGTGTCCAACGCATCAATTATTTATATAACATAGTGTCTGTTGGAAGGCCCAAAAAACAAAAATTTGCAATTGCCGTTACTATGAATGCTGATTCTTTGGAACAAAAACCTGAACTATCAAACGTGATAAAATGAGAAATTCAACAATGAGGACCATCAATTGCCACAACACTAATACGGGCAGATAAAGCAAAGACCATTGCCAAATTGTCTGAAGTAATCAAAATCCAAAAACGTGTCAAAAATGAAAATGAACAGCAAAGATACGAGCGGTTAGAAGATATGCGAAAACGACAATTAGATAGTCTCAAAAAATGAAACGAAGAGCAAAGAAATACGTGGTGAGAAGACATGCGACACCGAGCAAGTGAGTGAGTCAAAAATGAAAATGAAGAGCAAAGACGCACGCGGTTAGAAGAAAAGCTGTGGCACGTAAAAAATCAAAATGAAGAGCTAGGACATACACAATTGGAATACATGTGTCACCGAGCATGACCAACAGTCAAAAATGAAAATGTAGAACAAATACACACTTGGTTTGAAGAATAGCGGTGACTTTTCAAAAATGAAAATGAAGAGCAGGCACACTTGGTTTAATTACGTCGAAAAAATAGCTCTTTTGAAAGCATTACAAATACTTTAGCATAAAGAGCAAGGTATTGACGAGGGGATGAACCCCCTCATATAGGTAACAATTTCTGTTGTTTTAAGTTTTAATGTTGCTCCTTACTTTCAGTTTAAAAAGTTGTGTTTTTTTTATGTTTAATCAACGGTTAATTTCACTACTTGGTTGTTATCGGGATCATCGCATTGCCGTTGACCATTTGATGCATCACTGCATCATTGACTTGCGCTTTACCAAATTAGATTTTATCATATTTGGGTATAGTTGGGAATTCTGGAGAGACAGTCTAAGCATCAGAGAATGAATAAAACTATAGAATTCGAAAAAAACATTTTATTAAGAAATCTATTTCAGATTTTCCTTTCCAACATTTGTTAAATATTGGCCTTCCATCCCAGTCATGTCATGTTAAGACCCTCACTAATAATAATGATAACTATTGTAGATCTAATACAATTTTTGTTTTCAGGGTTGGATGAATAAATTCTACCATTAAAGACCACTTTAATCAACTAGTTAGAATATACACGAATAAACCACTTCTAAAATGACACTTTTAGTGATGGCAAGAAATCAATTACACAAAAATGAATTAAAAATGCCGGGTAACAAAAGTTATAAGAAAGTGATTTTAAATGAATTTTTGTAAGTTTACCGTAAATTTATTGTGTTATGTTTTCATTGTGCTTTTGATACAAGTTACCATTACGGCCTTAGTCCTTTTGTGTCTTTATTTATGTACATTTTTACGTGATTACGTTTCTGAAACGTCCATAGCTGTGGATATTTTGGTACAGTCTAAAAGACAGGTGTCTAAAAGACACATAAAAAGACACTAACTGGCTTCTAAAAAGACACCTCTGGACCAAACCACTCTCGGGATATCAGAATTTTAGGTTTTTTCTCTTTTTATATTTGTCACATTATATGCGGAGGTTTGACCTTCTTTAAATCTTTGCAAAGTAACTCAGGCTCTGGGGACTTACCTGATGGGGATGATCGAGGACATATCAGTTGCCGAACAGCAGTGTGGTCATCGGGGTGAATAAACGAAAATAAGTCCAAGCATATCAACCTATAAAGAAAAATGACTAAAAACACTATTTTGCATTTGATTTTCGCTCTTTTTGGTAAGATAGAATTAGAAATAGTTTAATAGGAATGAATGATACAAAATACCTTTTTTCAATCTTTTTACCCATGCTTGCATACTTGTATTCCCCAAGAAACCTTTGGCAATCCTTGCACTGTCTCTTTAAAAGAGAATTAATCATAGAAACTCTTAGAATGAATCAGAGATTCATAGAATTAATCATAGAACCTCTAAATGCTTATTGCTCTTACTTGTTTATTTCATGGGGTTTTTTTTCTACATGTTTTTTTGTTGTTGTTTTTCCAAGAATAATCTGATGTAACCAATTTCTTTTTAGAATATTGGGACTGGGATCATTCCAACGTAAATTAAAAGAACTAGAGCTTTTTAAAGTGATCATAAGGGACATGGAAAGGAAAAGTGGTGTTTTTGCGATCTTGTGGCACCAAACTGCGATTTTGCCATATGGAGGATCAATTTGCCATTGACTAAAAATTCTGAGACTGCCAATTGATTTAAGAGTAAATAAAAAAAAATTATATATTAAGCTTCTCAGTTGCGAAGGAAGTAATGTCACACACTTGTGCATTTGATCCAGATGGTTCACATTTTCCATATAATAAAGGTACTTTACACACGAAAATTTTCTGAAGTGTAACTGGTAAACGATAAACAATTTTCCGTGAACAGAATACTGCTTGTTTATTTCGAATAAGGAGCTCAACAAAGTTTAAATTTGATCGGTTCTGACTTAAGGTCCCTTAAAGCTCCCACTAAATCCCTTAAAAGATACTTCAGACAGAAAAAAACCCCTCTTATGCACATCTAGTGGAACAGTTCTCAACCGCAAGGGGTTATTTGGTAATCAGGATTTACGTAAAAGCACTTAAATGCTCCTGAGATATTTCAGGTACGCCCTTTTGACAGCGTTTATATGCGTATTAAATTTTGATTTAGTTCAACACCCCTCTACATTCTATCAAAGTTTTGATTTAATAACCGTTGCCCATCCTGAGTTTTATGCTAGAATCCCAAATTTATCCTTTTTGACTACCTTGATACACATATTTTCTTGTTGTTCAGCATACCCATCAAAATTCCCTGAATTTTCAACTTAATAGCCTTAGTCGTCCCTCAGATATTCAGACCCAGGAAATATGGTATCATCAAGAGGATTACTTGGGTCAGAATAGACAGGTTAGGTTAGTCTGTGTCTATGTCTATATCTATATCTATGTCTATGTTTTTGTCTTAGACGTCACCTGAGAGCGGTTTTGTCGTAAGTAAGGTTTTCAAAATTCCGAGAAAAACGACTTTGAAATTTTCACCTTTGCTGGAACTTACATGGTTCAACTGATTTTCTTCGTAAATACATAAAAAAAAGAGAAAAAATAACTAGGAGGGTCTTCTGAACATGAGATGGGAAATCTGAAGTTTTCATTGTCAAAAATTGAAGTGAAATACAGATACGACTATCCGATCTTACCGAAATTTCAGTAAACTTAGATACGACAAAATGTTGTGGGCTGCCTATTCTTTTCACCATGAAGATACGACAAACGAGTTCTGATGCAGCAATGCTATTCGAAAAAGTATAAAATTAAAAAAAAAACTCAGAAACGTTCATTTTTTGTTGAGTTTCTTTGCGGGCTGCCGTTTTGTTTCAGTGGAATCTTCCTCTGGACATGGATCTCGCGCAGACGGAGAGGCTTCCAAATGTTCAGTATCCCCCTTAGCCTTGTAGTACTGTTCAATCTTGGTTTCAAAATACTTTTGGTCTTGGTTGGGGATGAACTTCAGGAGATACTTGACATCTTTGATTTTCGCATCAGGTAGATCAATATTTTTGCTACAGAGTTTGGACAAAACAAGACGTTCAACAACACGGACAGCCGAAGTGTTGGGACACTTTTAACCGAAGTACATTCTTGTGATATAGTAGCCATTTGCAAGTCGCCAGAGAAGGAAGTTTTGAACCAAACTTTCTTAGCGTTATCCTGGCGGAACTGAAGTTGTTTTACCTTTGAATACGGTACCAACGAGTGCTTGTACAGCTTTGCTGGCTTTTGAAAGTCAAAGAACTTTGACTGATACAGGACATTCAAAGGACGTGTCTTTCTTACTTTCAGTAACTTCCTCAACAGATCTATTGGAGAAAACAAATCAAGGTGCTTTAGCCCCCAATCAATAATGCTATGTACAGCATCAACCTCCTGTATAGTCGAATGATTTGGTTCACAATACTTCATAATCACATTTTCTAAGCGTGGAAAGATTCTTAGAACATCTTGGATGGCGAAGCTTATAATTGAGCTTCGGTTCTGGGACACGCAGGAGTCCGACCAAGTAATTAACTGACAGATATAGGGTAAGCATCAAGAACTTTTTCTAGCATGGTCAATAGTCCACTAGATCTCTCGTTTGCTCCACGTCCAGTCTCAAACTCGGACCAAATGCAACAGTATACCTCATTGATTTTCTTACTGTTTCAGACTGTTTGAGAAACTTACTGTTTCATTATAAATCCATTTTTTTAATGTTATATAATCTACAAGCACCAATTTTCAACAATTAAGTTGGATAAATACATTTTATTTTGGCGTTTTCTTCTTCATTGACGCCAATTTTTCAATTAAAGTATGCGTTTTTGGTCGTTTTTGACAAAATAATACTACATTTTCTCAGCGCCAAAATTATTTATAGTTAGGTTAGGTTGGGTTGTTAGGTTAGGCTGGGTTAGTTAAGTGAGGTCAAAAAGTACTTATATTTGAATTTGCGATAGAAGCGATTATTAAATTCGTAAAGAACACAAAAAAAGACATCGAGTGGTATGTTCACTTTATTTGTAAGTCAATAATACGAACTGCGAAAAATTTACCGATAGGCTGCTGCGTTATAAGGAAGCACTACCAAAATACGATCATAGCCAAGATTTATTATGACCATTGATACGCAACAAAAATCATAATAAATCTGGCATTTGATAATATTAAATTATACTCTATATACATACAATATATAATATAATGTATATATATATATGATATAATATATATTATATTCTTGGAACAAAATATTAGTCAATTCGACAAAAATGAGGTACTGGATTCCTGTAAATATTGTGCAGCTTGTGCAGATGTTAATAATGTTCGTTCGTGACTCATTGTAAAACTTTTACCAAATCTTTTTTTCTTCAAAAGTGTACGTCGACGGAGTTACGACAAAAATGCCCATGTAATTTTCCAATATGAGATACGACAAAACCGCTCTTAACAAAACGGCAAAAAGTGAGATACGATAAACGAGAAATTTAAAATTGAGGCACGTCTAGTTGAGATACAATAAAACAGTCGACGGAATCGGATAGAGCGAAAAATTTCACATTAGATGACAGTCTTAACTCTACTTCCCGAAAAAGTTGCAGATACGACAAAGAGTCTCTCAGGGGACCTGTGTCTATGTCTATATCTATGCCTATGTCTGCGTCTATGTCTATCCCTGTGTCTATATCTATTTCTATTCTGACCTACCTGAATTAAAATATTGTTTAAAACATATGGTGGTGGAAAACTAAACATTGCTACGATTGCAGACACGCCCTTTAGACCATCTGGATGCGTATAGTGTCCTATAATTTATTTTAACATTCCCTCAAAATTACTTCAAAGTTTCAACAAAATATCTTAACTCGTTCCTAAGATATCCATACGTGAACTTAGGACATTTGGATGAACATAGTGTTTTTTGCTTAAGTTCAACACCCCCTAAATACTCCCTGAAAGTTTTAGCTTAATACACTTAGACATACCAAAAACATTCTAGGTATTCCCTTTTGATAGCCTTGATACACGTAGTGAGTTTGATTTGATTCCACATCCATCAACATTTTATTGAAGTTTCAACGTAATACCCGTATTATTGCTTCTGAACTTTTTCTGGACATACCATTTTGACTACATCGATGTGCATCGTTTCTTGTGATTAGTTTAAAAAACTTTTTCCACAAAACCAGTTTTTCAACGAAAATTAAAAAGCTCCATTCAGCCAAGAATGAGCAAAAATAAGGTCAAATAATCTTTAAAGCGTATAATTATCACAAGTCACTATCAATAAATAATGAAACTCGAAACGAACAGACATTACAATAAATAGCGGAGTCAAACTACAAACGAGCAAAATTAGCATAAGTAGGGCTGATGACCCCCATGCCTTCTCAAAACCAAAACACAATTTGCGCTTTACTGAAAAACAACCACAACAAAGAAAAAAAAAACAAAAAAAAATGACCGAGGATTGTCAGTTTAATCGACATATACTGATATTTATTCCTCATAATTTTTATTTATGAAAGTAAAAACATGAAAACATTTGTCCGGTTTCGAATCCTAGAAGTTATGAAGACAGATACTGGAGTCAGCAAATTTGTTGTTGTTTTTTTTTGCAACGGCAAAAACACACCGTCAGTTTCTACCTGTCGCGAGTTTACTTAGTTTTCATGGCAATTAGAAGGAAGCAATTCAACAAAGAAAACTAGAGGTGTTACTTATGCGTTTGCAGAGCTAAAAAATCATCTGATGTTTACTGCCAGTTTCTAAAAAAAGAAATGATAGGCTACTAAACATTTTCCCTTTCTCTACGCGTCAGTTAACAGCGGTGCTTGGGGGGGAAGTAATTCTAACCCAGTGCCTCATAATTTGTATAATCCCAAATATTAAAACGGTATTAGAAACGAGCAGACATTACATAAATAGAAAAAAGAGTTTTTGAAATGAATGTGATGCATAGCATTAAAACAAGAAACGAAAGGAAACTATCCTGGATATGAGGAGAGTAACAAGAAAATCTAATTTACACCCGATTTTGACCATATTCTTCAATTTCTACATACTTTTGAGGAAGTAAAAAATCTACCATTTTTTAAAATGAAAATTCAGGGACGTCTATTACATTTTACTTGTGTGGTAAGAACAAAAATGAGCAGAAATAATGTCAAAAAATCTTCCAAGTGCAAAACTACCACAAATCACCATCAATAAATACACAAAGCCCAAACAAATAAAAATTAAAATAAATAACTGAGTCAACCTCAAAACCGAAAGAAATTAACATTTCGAACGTTTTTTTTTTTTTTCAAAAATATTGGTTATATGGTTTAGAAATCTATACAATTCCTCGTTGAAATGCTTCTATCAGCAAGTCTTTTTGACATAATTTTTATTAGTATTTAAGACATATTGTCTATTTGATTAATTTTCGACATGCTTTCTTATTCTTTTTGCCTCATATGTTGATAAGGGTTCAACTGGGGCTGTTATTGATTGCATTCTATATTGATTCAATTCATTTTTTTTTCAATTTATGTACGCATGGGCTAGATTTCTATGTGATAATACTGATCATATGATGAACGAAAATATGGAAAGCTCTTTTTTCCAAGCTTTACAGAAATGTTACAAATTTCATTTCGCAACTTTGTTTAATTATGGCTAATAAAAAATTCTCCAAGTTCGGTATCTTCTTTTGGTTTGGTTTGTTATTTTTTAATAACTTTTCCATTTGATTTTTTCTATAAAAATAACAATGATTAAGTACAGGTTTCTAAGCAACCAACTAACAAAAACATTATTATTATCAGTAAATACAAAGTTAATCATTCATATATGAAATCCTGTACCAACAAAAAAATATACAAAGGCTCCACATCTGACATTCCAAATCAGAAAATGAAAAACGGGAAATATTCATTTTTCAAGATTATGGCTTTCTTCCAATTTAATCTCTAGGGGGATCAGCTGTTCTAACCATTTCATTGGAAGGAGCCTTTTTTATTAATTCATGACGTCCAATTTGTTCTTTAAGGCATCAAATATAATCTTTTTCTTAGTTTTTCTTTTGTCTCGGAATTATTTAAGAATTTTTTTTTAATCTTTTTTTAGTGAGCTTAAAACGCACTTATTTAAACAAAGTAACAGCTACAACAAAACATAATTTTTTAAATTAAACATTGGAAAAGATATGAATAGATTCAAGAAGGTCTAGAAGATGAGGGTCAGGATGACCTTGAAGAAGACTAAAAACTATAGAGGTTTGAATTTATATGAATGGAAATACTCCTTAACACCAAATCAAAATGGTATTGTGTAAGTATTATTGAAAAAAAAGCTCGAAAATTGTGGCTGAAAATTCAAATTTTACCTATATTTTCAGTTAAATCTAGCATTTTGATTCATAAGCTGATCAGCTATAACAAGCTCTATAAATGTTAGTATTGTTAAAGAATAATAAAACTATGTCAATTAACTAGCGAAAACAGTCTTTTGAAAAACATTTTCCCCAAAAAATTGTCAAAATAACGAAGAGAAATATTAAAATCTAAAACGAGCAGAAATAAAGACACGTATTAACTTTAACTTAAAAAAACAAAGAGTAGCATGAGTCAATAAATAAACCCAAAAAGAACAGAAAAAAATAGATAATCATAAGAAACATAAAAATAACAGATACTGCTGTCGATGAGTTGATGATTCTTAAAACGAACAGAAATTAAAACGGGGAATCAAGTTTAATTTGAAAGGAATATAAATTACCACAAATAAGAGTTAAATTGTCGTCCCTAACAAACCTTTCAAAGGTCAGTCCGTAATTTCTGCTGAAAATAAAATATATTTTGATCAGTTTTTGTTACTTCCGTATAAGCCAGTACACACTCGAAAAGTAAAGTTAGGTTAACCCTAATGAACTATACCAAAATATAATACTTTAGTTTATATAATACTATTACTTGGGCTATATATTAGCAATTTAGGGGGGTGGGGGAAGGTTAAAGTAACCCAACTTAACCTAATTTAACCTTACCCCACATGCATTCTGTCACCCATCATTTGTCGTTGTGGCTGTGAAAGTGGTTTTCTTAGATTTTACAATCAGAAAACTTCTCGGGTGTGTGCTGGCTAATACGGAAGCACCATTTCTATATACTCATATCATTGAAAATCAAAAACCGCGTTTATTCCAGAAATTTACATCGTCATATTTTCAGTTCCGTTTACACTAAGATTTTGCTAATACCAAGGTTGAGCTATGGCTAATGTTAAAAATGGTCTGAATTCAAACCTGTTCACAAAAGAGATTTAGCCAGCGTTCAGGACTGGATTGAGCCACAGATGAGGTTCAAACAAGTCGAGATTACGCGGACTAATCAAAATTCTTCGCTAAACTCTCTGATTAATCGAAATAAATAGATAAACCCAAACATTATCGAGATAGAAAAATAACGGCAGACACAAAATAATTAATAAATGGAGGTGTGGAATGAAAAAGAAGTGAAATTTCGGGAGAATATAGTGGGGCTCGTTGGAGCTAATGATAGTTGTTTGGTAGAGAAGCAAGGATTATGTAAAATAAGAGACAGAGACACATAATTAATGTATTAGTTTATTTCAGTATTTCTATCATCTGCTGCGAACGGCAAACGCTGATCATTAGCACCAGCTAATGATGGGTTTCTTTGGAACACGTTAAATAGAGAACTAGTAAAATCCAGTTGTGAATGTTGATTTAATGAATTTACTTTCATCAATTTCATCAATTATAAATCACTATTGATTATATATTGATTATAAATCATTGCAAAATCACTTGCGTAGCAACAAGACTTCAACTTATCATTAAAAATTATACTATAGGCAAATCTAAGCAAGTGTAATTAGAGAAACTAAAACAGGTCATTTATCTGAAAAAAGAAAAGAATAAGGGATGGAACACCAACACCTCCCCGCGTAAAATAAATGACCAGCCAAGCGCCACTCTGGTTCACCCTTACAAACATAAACACTGAACTTCAACTTTACAAAACCCATTTGTCTTCTTCTTCCACCAGCGTCTTTGCTGCTCCTTCCATAGTTTGTTTCTGGATCTGTCGCCATCCACATGTCTCTAGTGCAGAACCACCATGTTCTAGATCGTATGGGCATCCGCATGAGGTTTTGAAAATTAAATTCCACAAGATTAGCAGAATGAATCGCGCTTAGAATGATTAAATAAAATATCTCGCTCTCGCGAATTTAAATCTGAGAGAAGCACATAATCAGGTTCTGGTATATTTGATGACGCAAGCCACCATGAAATATTGGCTGAACTAGCCTCTTAAACTCCATCGGTGGAAACAAAACCAAATCTCACTTAAAAACGCAAATTGTCCCTTGCCATAATTTCAAATAATCCCAAGTCGAAAATACACAGGCCTTTGGAAACGATAGGGGTACAGGGAAAACAGCTAAAAGTTTGAGTGAAATCAGTTCATTTTGGGTCCCCTCCCCTTTGATAATCAAATGAAGCATGTCTGTTGATACTAACTGAAGATGAAATTTGGATACGTCCCTCCATGAGTAAGGTTTGCAGGAAGTAATTGTTGATCCCCATGAAGATTTAAAACAATGATTAGGGTTACTGGACAAAGGTTTGGGAGAAATATGAAGTGACTGGGAAAGAGTGTCCTTGGGGACTTCAAATGAGAGAAGCGAAATCTTGGTAACAAGGTGACAAATGACCAGCCAGCTGTCCGTCGAGCGAACCGTCCATCATTCATGGCTCTCTAAAGGGGCTCGTTCCCCCCAAAAGATACCAAATCTCCCTTAGAGTTGATAGTACTAATTGTAGATTCCTTCCTAAGCTTTTCCAATCCGACCCAAAAATACAATATCTCCTACCTTTTCCATAACCAGTTGCAGTCCATTCAATTTTATTTTATGAGTATCTGTAGTTTTTCTTCATAGGTCTTGGACCTTCCCCTCCCTCCTAATCTTTATCGTCTTACTGTAGTCTTATAGTTTTTCCTCTGGGTCTTGGACCTCCTCGTTCCCCCTAAGCTCTTTTTTTCTTCTTGCCATTTTATATTTCTCCCAAAATTTTGTTTCCCGCTACTGCAGACTGAATCTGCCAATTTTGTCTCTTTTTTGCTTTTATCATTTCATTTCTACTTTTCTCAAGTTTCTCAAACGTGCAAGCTAAATCATCAAATCTCAATTGAACTCCAGTGTCCACTATCTTTGACTGCCTCTCTTTATTGTATTTGCGTTTATTATTCCTTTTCTACTTTTTGTTTTCTTTTCTTTTACCGTAGTATTAAGTAGATCTTCCTCAAATAGGAATTGAATTCCCTCGTTTGGTTTTTCATATTGCACCAAAATTTCTCAAAATTTCGAGAAAAGGCACGTACAATAATTTTCTTCTCATTTTTCTGTGGGACAGTGAGTGTTTCTCTTTGGTATGTACTTGTTGGTGTCTCCTTTTCCGTAAAAATGTTGTGAAATTTTCTCTTTTCTAAAAATTTTTCCCCAAAAACCAATTTTGCTCGTTTTATTTTCAATACTATGTGGCCTAGCTACTTCCGAATATCCCAACGTTGAAGAATTTACTTTTAGGGATAAAAGATTTTCGATGTCCAAAATCTCCTCCTACCAAAACATCCACTGCAAGAGTAGGTACTAAGCCTACCTTTACCGTTTTCTACCTACCTTTTTCTTTGGACTGTACCGTCCTTCTTTGCAATTTCTATTCTCACCCAAGCAGACGGCCATTTGTGCTTTCCTCCATTGTAACATAAAATTGTAATCTTAATTTTATCGTCTATCTCCATTCTATTGCTTAGCTCAGTACACATAAGTTTGGTCACTGTAATAATCAATTGCCATTAAGTCGACTCAAGTCATTTCAACTAGTTCCACGTTCAATTTTCCGTATATTTTATGCGGATCGGCAAACGCGTAATTATTTTCATCATTATGGGCGATGACCCCGGCTGTCATTTTATGTGGTTTTTATCATCTCTGTCTGGGCAGTTACTTGCAAAATGGCATGTAGCACCATAGTTAGAGCAAGTTACTTCTCTTTTTTTGGCGGGACTGAAATGTATTTTTTGCTCTGTGTTATAGTGCCTATTTTTATTATACTCTCCATATAGAAATATCTTTGTGTTCTCGTTTTCCTCTCTTATTTCGGTCTACCTATTTGCGAATTCCACTATTTCTTAGCTTGTTTTTGGGTTCTTTTTCTTTTAAATATATTCAAAAATGTTCAATTACTGTCTTTTCTATCACTTCCGTCATCTTTTCTTTTATCTTCTCTGGGTCTTCTACCATTCCATAATTTTCTAGCTTTAACCATTTTAAACACGTATCTTTAATGTGTACCTGTTATTCCCTGTAAGTTTCGTTGTCTCGCTTTCTTTCACTTCTAAACCTTCTTTGAAAATGCTCGGAGGAGAGATGAAACTTTTTAAAAGTGGCTTGCTTTAATCTTTCAAAAGTCTTTTGCGGAGTGCATCGGTAATTCTTTAAGACAGTTTGCGCTTTTTAGTTAAGAAACGGCCAAATTACTGTCATCCAGTTTTTCTATCGGTCATCCGCTTAATTCAACAATTTTGTCGAAATTTTATAGGCATGAATGTACATCCTCATTTTCTTTCATTGGCTGAAGGTTCATTGCATATATTAAATCTATTGTAGACGATCTCTGAGGCTCTTGGTAATTTCTTCCTGCGATCATTTCCATCACGCTTTTTCTTTCCTCTCTATCTGCCTCATCCTTTCGTTCTCTTGCTATTTCAATATTCTCCTTTCTCTGCTCTCTATCTATTTCTCTCTTTCTTTTATATCATTCTCTCTTTCGGTCCTGTCTTTCTCCCGTTTCTTCCATATTCCTCCTCTTTTTGCATGAAGTAGTTCACCATTTGCGTAAAATCTACTTTATTGCTTTTTCGTGATCCCCTATTGGATTTCTATTCCATAATGCTCCTACTAATCCTGATGCCTAGCCTACTTTGATTCTCTCTGTCGTTAAACCCTCTGATATTCGTCTTCTGATTCTGCTCGTTCTCTATTTCCTCGTTCTTCCTGTGTATTTTCGTTTACCCGCAACTCCCTTTCATTTTGCATAGCATCTGAGGGGCGAGTTAGTTTTATGTTCTTCGTATTTTTCATATAATAATTTTTCTTCGTGTATTACCGCCTCTGTTTCTATTTCATGTTCTCTGATATTACCGAATGTGCTCTTTCCAATTGTATTCTTTGTACTCCAATTTCTGTTTCCTTTATCTAGGTCTCTCTACCTGGGAATAATTCCTCTTGAATCGGCATTATATTCTTTTCTCCCCTACAGTTTGTACCGGATATCATCCTATTCTTGATTTTGTTTTGAAGTTTCCCCCTTAGCAGCTGTCAGAAATATCTATTTCAACCCCTGAAAAATAATCTGTTCCACCTGATGGTGTATTCCGTAGGGTACTTTTAGCGGGAGTCACATATAAATGTGAGTCTGAAAAAGATTTTTTCTGGCTTACAGCGGGAACTTTTCTTAATATCTAATTCTATTAGTTTTTGTTCCTTTCCTGACCTTGTGTGAATTTTATGTATATCTGCCATTATTTCAAAATTAAGCTATTCTTTGTCGAACGTCAAGCTTCCAGTTTCTCCCTTGAAAACTTGTTATGACTCAATTTGCTGATTCTTTTCGCAAGTTCATTAGTTGCGTCATATAATCACAAAATTTGTTTTATTCTAAATAGGCAACGCCCACTCATATCTTCGTAATCTTTTATTGATTCCGTTTTTTCCTGCAATTTTTTTATATGAAAATCACATTAGGCTACCGTTCAGGCTAAACTTAATCGTCTTTTCGAAATGCGGATTCTTTTAGCTATCTTCTGACAACTTTCCTTAACTGGCTGCCAGTAACCGACTGGCAGACATTGGCACGAAAATGGTGCTGCACCACCTTATTGGAATGGGAAAGCCTAGCTTGCAGCAACTATTGCAATGGAGAGGCTTGCTGGCCACCACTCTGTAACGTAAATATACGGTATGGTAATATCCCTTTACGGTATACCCCGTGTGCCAAGGTATGGTAACATGATCGAACGGTCACACAGGCAAAACTCTCGGGTCTAACGGTTGCGCCAGTTCTCGTTCAATTTGCGACTAAGGAAATGAAGCATACTGTTTTCAAAGAGAAAATCAAAGTTCGCTAATTCAGATATAATTCGTTACAGAATATCTTACAAAAGCAAGAAATTGATTCTTGAAGGTGCAAGAAACCGATATGGTGTATAGAACGTGTGGACTGATCGTGGCTGTTTTTACAAGCGTTTTTCTTGGTGGGAAGAAGAAATTAGTTTATTTTTTATATTGCTGAATTCATTGAAATATGCTTCGTATTAAAGATCATTTAGAGGCTAAAATTGGAATGATGATTTACCCGTTATTAATTCAAAGCGTCTTCGAGAGAGTTCTTATATATTGCCATCGCAACTTAAACAAAAATGTCGCCGTGGTCCTCTGCTCGTGGAACTACCACCTCACTAGAGGATATTAGATTTTCTTCGGAACATCTAAT